>NC_142373.1:0-300000 GCF_059441005.1 Hippichthys cyanospilos
ATGCGATGCCAATTATGGATCTTCCTACTTTATATCGTCATGTTTAATCTTTCTGTCTTATTGCATCTTCCATGAATGAGAAGGTATCCTTCTACAAATACGCAAGGTGCAACTTGTTTTTTTTTCACGCCAATTTTGGTTAATAGGCTACTTGACAGTCTGCTCAGACAATTTTGAGTTGCACTGGTGCTAAGTGTGAACTGGTTGACATTGGTCACACATTGAGAGAGTTTGAGGAGGACAATAATTCACAGGGAGCGGCATTAAGAAACCTAACAGCACATCCGGCTTGCTGAACAAAGACTTTTCGCCCGGCACTCCAACTCGCAAATGACCAAAATGTGAGCAAAAAAGATTACATTTATTCATAGCTGCCTTTCATCAGACAGCTTATAACCCAAACTTGGAATGTAACGCCAAATTATATGCATATTGAGCTGACCTCTTTCACCTTTTTTTTCTCTTAAAGCCATGGAGGATGTGTGATATGCAAAAAGCCTGCAGATCCTTCCGCTCGTCATTTAGACCATTTCAGCACTTTTTAGTTTCCAAGCTGTCCAAGGGTGATCACGTTGGTCAGTAATAGATAAAGAAGGGGCTCCTCCATTAGCATGGAGGTCAAACACGACGTGTTTTTTTTTTTTTTTTTTTAAGAAAAGAATAGAAAACCTCGCTGACATTGCGGGAAGAAAAACAATATGACTTATAGTTCAAATTCACTGAATGTCAAACACTTGCCACTTTTTCCTCGTGCCTTTATCACATCTTCACCAGTGACCTGTTATACATCATAAGCCATTAGCTTTAGCGAAGTGCTCAAAGGCCACGAAACATGTGGAAGTTCCCTCCTGCCATTTGCAGGAGAGGGGCCTGGGGACTCGGTGCCTCTCTCTAATGACTATCAGCTGCATTGATGAGAGCAAATGAAACATTTCCTGTGAGCATTACATTGGCTCTTCTTACTGCCGTTACTCTGCTTTAAACAATAAATACTTTTGCGATCATGGGTAAAGCTGCAATAAAAGGCCCTTTTCACACTGCTTTTTTCGTTTTATTTCAGAAGAAGCATTTGACAACCAATGAGATCATTCACTCTAGCAAAGCCTAATTTATGCAAACATTCACTCAACTATAAAGGTGATCGATTTCAGTATAAAAAATATACTGAATATGGATGTTGCACATTAATTCACTCATTTTGAATTTGACACCAGCAAAATCATGGAGAAAGCTAGAACGGGCATATTTACCACTTATCACGTTTTCTTTTAACATTCAAAAAGAGTTTGGGAACAGAGGACACTATTTGTTCCTTTGTTAATGGAATTTGTTCCCACTCTTGCTTGACTTCAGTTGCTCATCAATCCATTTTTTTTCCACTTGATCATGTGCCACACATTTTCAGCACAGGTAAGGATGGCTGGCAGGCCTGCCAACAAATCACACTCTTTTAATACCAAGCTACAATGCTGTAAATCATGCAGAATGTGGTTTGTCATTGTCTAGCTGAAACATACAGGGACATCTCTGAAAAAGATGCTGTTAGGATGGTAGCATACTGTATAATGCTCCAAAACATGAATATACTTTTCAACATGAATGATGCATTCTTCTGATGATGCACATTGACGATTTTTTACATAATAACACCAATGCCTTGAAGGCGTTTATTTTGAAGTAGGCTTTGACACAAATTACTGTAATGCATTGTAAAGACACATGATTGTGGCGGCTGGAGTTTGGCCTGACCGCAGCACATATTTAATTATTAATTATTTATCCTGCCATTTTTTTAGACTTGAACAAAATCAAGGACAACAAAGGTTGCAGCTGGTCCGTCAGTATTAAAGTAAGAAAATATAAGGTAAACTGGGATCATTGTGGCAGAAGTCTACAATGTTGTCCATCTTCCAAGCCGATCTAGAAATAAGGGACTCTTTAAATGTTTTCAGACTATAGTAGTTTCAAGATCATTTGGAACATAAAATGTATCAAATAATCTGCAAAACCCCGGTAAATGTTCCATTATAAGCAGCGTAACCTAAATTCAACCTCTGCTTTAATTATTTCCAAGGGAAGCTGCATTGATCTTGTAGCTCAGCCCAACAATTACTGGAAACTATGTGTAAGATAAAAACACATTATGTGCCTCCCCCTTTGTGAGAGACGGCGCTAAGTCACAGGAGTATTCATTAAAGCCTTTTTTGTGTCCCGTTTGAAACCAAGGGGTTTAGCTGTGGGGGCATCTCTATGGAAGAGATATAATGATCCTCCAATTAAACACGGAATCATGAGACCTGTTTATTAGGCCTAATTCATCTCTTCATTGTGCTGAGCATATCAAATACCGCTAGAAGAGGAGGAGGGAAAAAATCAACAATTTGCCCAGCGTAATTACAGATGTTTTTAATAGTTTCACAACAATGATGAGCACCAGCTATTCACTTCATTTCCCGCTGTCAAGAACAATGTGGCATCATTGGGAGAGTGGCCATTAAGGCCTGCAGTCACGGCAGCTCAGTGGTGTCTTGCGTTGCGCAGATTACCCTCAGGCAAATGATACATTTTCATTAACAATAATGCTTTCTGTATTATTAATTCTAAATGGGTTGTTATTTGTAAGACTCTTCTGTGTTTTGTACCTTATCATACAAAAACAGGCTTGAGTAGTTTTTCTTCAGAACAATGCAATGATGAAAACTTCACCATTGATTTTTTTAAAATAATTACGTATACTCAACTGGATGTCAAACTGAATCTTTCACTGGTTCTTCTTTCAAAAAATGTCTATGACCATATTTCACCTAATAGTAGCCTCTGCTCCAGGAAATGCTGTGCTCCAGTTAATCATCTGATTGAAGAAAAGATACACAACACATTACTTCATTCAAATATCCTGAATTGTTTTTTTTTTTCCATTAACATTAAAAAAAACAAAAAAAACAACAGGCTTTCCAAGAGAATATCAATCAAACTTCCGGTCATCCTGAAAAAAAGACCCAAAGCTAAACTTTACAGTCCTCCTTTCAATCACCCTAATAAGGTAGGCACATTTATGACAACACATTTTTAGCCCACGCCATAATGCCTATTGTGCATGCATCAAAAAGCACGCTGTACAATAGTTTAAATGTATTTCAGTGACACTAATTTACAAAAAGCAATCACATCTACTAGGGAGTATCATTGTGTTTCAGTAAGCTTTTAACCTCTGGAGTCAAATATTTACACAAACTATTACATAAAATGAAATTCACCAACTGACCACATTTTATCTGTCACATACATTACAAGTAAAAAATAAGGTTTTGCTGAGCTTAATTTACAATGACATTTTTGAGGAGAATATTATAACTTCTATCTTGCATTTTCTGGCTAAGAGACTTAGAGTGAGATGTGCCCATTGGTTACTTGAATGGAAAGGCATTCTAGAATGCCTTGTTCAAATATGTGCAAGCAGTTTATTCATTCAAATCTATATATGCAAATTTGTCTATATTTAAAAAGTTAACTAACACACAAATCATGTAATAGTTCATTGTTAACATTGCTTTTTACTTTAGGCCAGTACAATGAATGTGCTGATCAAGATTGTGTACAGTATGCATTTCAATTCACAAAACCATGATGCTGAAATGCAGCGCAAACATTGACCTCCCAGACGTGCTTAACCATTATATGAGGAGAAAGTGTTGCTCATTGCAATACAGTAAAGACACCTAATAAAGTGACTGCTGCATGGTAATGCTCTAACACTCATCTAATTATTCCTGGTTGCATGCATTTAGACTGTGTTCATTTGAAGATTTAACTGGGTGATAAACCATTACAACAGTGTAAGGTTACAAAGGGTGACACAAATACAATGTCAAAAAACGACGGATGAAATATAACATTCCAATGGGTTTAGTCCAGCATTTTTTTTTTTCATTTGGCCATCTAGTCACAAACATCGGTTCATGCCAGCACACCTCTGGATAAAGATTTCATTCCCCCTGCACATCTACAATATTAAGTTATTCAATGTTTTTATTCCCCACAATTTATTTCAAGATGCAAATATCTTATGTCTTGAGATTGGAATTCATGTGTTTTGTTCACAGGTTATTGGGTTTTTAGCCTTCCTTACTTTTACCATTTGTCTGAGCAATGGACACTTTGTAATTCTTTGCATAACGGTACTTTCATTTTTGATTTTTTAAAAAACTTTGTACGTTATAGAATTAACCCTGCCCTCTTTAATTAAAGTGACCTGTTATTGGGTAAACAGAAATAAAAATGTCTCAATCAGTAATAGTAGTATCTGTTTCTGTGTTGCAGTGAGTACTCAAGTTGAGTTCTCAGACTGGTATCGATCTGGAAA
Source organism: Hippichthys cyanospilos (assembly GCF_059441005.1). Taxonomy (NCBI): domain Eukaryota; kingdom Metazoa; phylum Chordata; class Actinopteri; order Syngnathiformes; family Syngnathidae; genus Hippichthys; species Hippichthys cyanospilos. The sequence goes on from NC_142373.1 coordinate 4,364, forward strand.
AAAAAAAAAAAAGTGGTATTAAAGCCAGAAATTTTTGCTTCGACTCTCAAAATAAAATTCCAAAATATTGATAAAACAATCAATAGTGCTTTGCAGTATTTGTATATATTTGGTTATACGTTTGTCATTTCATTTAAATAATTGTTTTTATACACAAAGTATTTGATTAAATAAGATTATCTGGGTTTAGGATTTTAAAACTTAATATGTTCTAACTTTATTGAAGTGAAATTGCTTGTAAAGGTTAATTATGTCTCATATAATCCGTGCATACCAGCTAAAATAATTTGTGATTACACAATAACTAAAAAAAGGGCATCAAAGATTACAGTTTGCCAATAGAGGTCCTGTTGTCTTTGGATGAATTAATCGCCAACAAAGATGACTTAGATCAACTTTTGAAAAACAGTGACTAAAAACCCATGAAATGATTACAGACGGTCACCAGAATGACAAGTATTATCAACAAAAATTAATCAGGTGCATCTTTTCATGAACTCAATTAATAATGTGCAACAACGGGTCTTTTTTTTTTTCCGGGGAATGAAAATTAATTAGCAGGGGAAGGTCACTCCGAGATGCTGACATCACTCATCAGGCCGCTGTGGCATTTCTAATTATTTGTCTTGCAGGCTTGGCTGATCAAAAATTATTGCCATACCTGAGCAACATTTAGAAGAAAAGCTTTGTTTAAAGCGCTTTTAATTAGACCTGCTATTTGATTAATGCCATGTAACGCTCAGGATCGGCCCTCTTATCAGCTTCTGTGACAAGTTGGTTGGGTATTGTTGTGTGAAAGACGTCTCGCCGACGCTAACCGACTGCTTAGGATCCAATTGCAACTCTTTAGCCGCAATTAAAAAGCTATTTACTGGCAGGGCAGTAGTTGATATTGATATAGATGTAGCCACAATCTACTCGGGTGCCGATACTTGAAATGACATTTAAGTGATGATGAGTAAATAAACATGTATCAGATGCATTAGAGCTAATAAAGAGCTGTGTTACGAAAATGCAGCATGTTTGGTTGGCAGCAGAGTGTCTTTTAAGAAGTCTTTAATTTGATTTTGCAATATAAGGTCGAAGTACAGGTACTGTAAGTTGTTGTATTTGTTTTAATAAATACTGGTACCTGTAAATCTTTCCGGTCTGTTCTGTGATACTGTGAAGACTAAATGTGCTGCCATAAGTTTGTCTGAAGTGTCAGATTAATAGACTGGCTTAGTAGCTTCTGTAAAAGTGGAGCATAAGGCAGTAAAGTTTGTTCCTGATGCATATCCTCTGTATGGCGAGTGTGTCATCCATCACAACAGCCGCGAGTCCAAATAACCCACCACTTGCGTTTCTAACTATTAACCTAACGACTATGAACTATTACAAACTCCAAATGTTCACTTAGCCTAACTTCCAGTTCAGGGGTTGACAAAACTTATTGTGGGATTTTCTCTTTATTAGATTCTGTATACAATGAACTAAAAGTTAAATATGAAGTTTATATGTCTTGCCTGTTTCTGTGTGTACCTGTGTGCCTTCTTCTCCAGGTACTAAGGTTTCCTACTACATTCCAAAAACATGGTACGCTAAATTGTCCTTAAGTGTGTTTCTGTGTGTTCTGGTATTTGTGTGCCCTGTGATAGGCTGGTAATGAGTTAGGGGTGTGCCCCACTTCCTGGGTTAGCAATAGGAGTTAGGGTTGCTTACATGTACCTGGAACTGGCTAAGATAGCGGATGTGTATATATTTTGCAGGTCTCCTTTAGGTTTTGACAATACCTGGCAAGGAGAAATATATGTCAACCTCTGTAATATTAAACAAAACAGTACCAGTATAAAATCAACCACATACATAAAATGCTAAATGTGACATCTCAACTAGTATGAACTCAAAACCCTTGGTAGTGCTTGCCAAGTCTTTGTTACCAGTGTTGTAGTTTTAAGAAAAAACAAGCACAAAAATGGAAGATGTGAAAGCAAAAACCACACACATACTTCGGTAATTGTGACCAGCTCAAACCCGGCACAGTATAAATTTGTGCGGAGTTTATCTGGGTGTAAGTGTGCTTTTACTTTGAAATAAAAGGATGATTTGCGCTGTTGTGGGGTTGTACACACTTGACTTGATCTCACTCGTCCAAGTTGATCTTTTCATTGGGGGGCGGCATGGCTTGGTGGTTCGAACCCCCCACCATCAAGACCATGTTGAAGTGTCCTTGAGGAAGACAGTGAACCCCCAATTGCTCCTGATGCTGCATCATCAGTAGGTAAATGACTAGTTAGTGTAAAGCGCTTTGAGTACCCAAGGTAGAAAAGCGCTATATAAGTGAAAGTCCATTTACCATTTACCATTTCATTCATTTCATAAATGTCGCGCAGTCACATCTTTCACATATCAGTGTGGAAAAGGACGCAGTGATCCAAATATGACCAAAGCACTGCATGCATGTTCGATGTGGCAAGAGACAAGGTAAGTGGGCACTTACATATTTAAATGAGCTGGTGATAACCAATGGGCACTTACAGTAAATATGCATTTTAAAGCCAAAACACAAGAAAAAAAAACGTTTTAAAACATTTGCAAAAGCACAATTACTTTTAGAACAAACCGGAAGTGGTGGGGGTGGGAGGGAATGGACCCACAACTAATTGGATGAGGAGGAGCAACTTGATTGGACGTAAGTTACATAAGTCTTTGAGGAAATATGACAGTCATTTTCTTTTTAAAAATGAGCGTCAAGATCGATTCAAAAGTGCAACGGCGTTTTTTGAGTCATCTAGAGGCAAAAAAAACGATGAGTTGAGATTAAAGTTATTGTGCTGATTGTTATTGCGCTAATTATTAATAGTTATTGCGTTAATTGGGTCACCAAGAGGGAAAAAAGACGAGATGAGACATAAATGCTTCTTTTGTATTGGTATGATGTTGTGTGCGTAAAAAAGACACCAGCGTTTTGAAATTCGATGCCCCTTACTATAAAGCACAACAAGAATGATCGAAAGTGATACGTTATGATTAAACGTTGGCAATTCATTACCTGAAATTTGCAAATACGTAGTGACACCTAGTGACCTAAATACAAATTTCAAATCAATTCCATTGTCATCTGAGCCTGAGGTACGCTACATCCATTTTATTGTTATTATTTGTTTTTTTATGATTTTGAGTATGCCTTGTGACAACTACAGTTTTAAAATATGATTAAAACTGAAAACGGATAAAACTGATGCTTTGTTATTCATGTCTGACGTAGATGTAATAATGTAATGCAAACTTCAGAGATTTCATTTCTCAGGACAACTTTTTTTTTTTTTTTTTTACTAAAGTTCCAATGTTTCATTAGATTATGGACAAATTGTATTGCAAAGCCTATTTGGTTGACATCATGGTTTCTACCTTTGTGCGGGTTGCCATGCCAATAGATTTAAAACAAAAACAAACTAAGTTAATGGATATGTCTTTTTCTTTCTTGCAGATTGATAGAGACATCATCCTGCTCATGGAAAATACACAGCTGGCAAATTACCTCTCATCATTTGATAATATTTTTTTTTTCCAAGACTAACACAAATTCAAACAAAAAGAATGTCCTTTTGAAAACTAAGGCAGAAACTCAAAAAGCAGACAGGAAAAATATGACGATTTAGAAGAAAACAACCCTCATGTTATTGCAATTTAATTCAGAGATGAGGAGTTAACACGAAAAAAAACATGTTTACCTGTACAATGAAGTGTCTTAATCAACTTCCGCTTCAGCTGGCTTGTAATAACTGGTTTGCAATAACTCATATTTGCGTTGAAAATATTTTTTTTTTCCCCCACAACATATATGGTATACTTTCCACTGTACTGTATCTTAAATTTGCTGAACATAATGTAAACTCACACTGGGCTCTTACTTTAACATGCATTACAATACACAAAGATTATCTCAAAATGAAAATAAAGAAGTACTAGTTGAAGTTTGTTCTCTGCTCCACATAGTTGTAGGCATGAAGGGCAAGAGAACGGGGTGTCCTCCATGCAAGTCCTCCAAAAATCCAACAAAAAAAACCAAACTTTCCTGATTTACTCCCAGTACATCAAATTGAGTTTATTATGGATGTGCACAATAAGAAAATACTGTCCACATTTCAAACCTGAATACTAATGATCAAACTTTATACAACGCTAGTCCCCCTCTGTTTGGTCTCAGTTCCAATGTGGCTTATTTCAACTCACTGCTGACGTGAACGATGTTCATGTTTAAAAAAGAAAATGACAACGTCACACAAAATAACTTCCTGCTCAAGGGACAAACGTCATTTACTTCCAACCAAGTTACCCCTCCTTGTCCAATGAGCCATGAGTCCACCATTTCCTTCCGCCCCCGACACTTCCGGTTTGTTGTAAAAGTAATAGTACTTTTGCAAATGTTGTGTGCGTTTCTGGAAATGTTGCGTGCATTCTGATTTTTGTAAAAAGTTGTGTTTGGTTTTTTTGCGTTTCGTCTTTAAAAACGCGCTTTACTTTTTTTTGTTTCGGTTCGTCTTTTGAAATACATTTGTCTTTTTCATTTTGGTGTTTCTTTTGTAAACTTGTTTTTCTTTTTTAATTTGCATCAGTATTTATTTTTTTTCATTTGCACTTCAGGGCCGCCATACTACTGTGCCAGACATTTACATGTCCCAAAAGCTACAAGGTTACACAAACTGTCATCCACCAAATTGTCAGATGCGCCGAACGCATGTCAAAGGATCACCCAGCATGGCGCAGAGCAGTCTGCCAAATTGGCAAACAAGTGCAATGAGCCTTGCGACTGTGTAAAAATTTGGATATCCTGGCATTTGCGCTAGCTGAATGTTGGTTGGTTAGCGCTAGCTAGCAGGTGGTTAGAATTCCTTATTTTGTTTGTTCAAACAAGGTCCTTGGGGTGGATGAGAGCTTCCCGGAGTTCCTATAGGCTTCAAATATTGTGAGGCTGTCCCGGTTGACATGCCTCTACGACATCATGTGGACATTGATGACATTGCCTCTGGATTTGCAAACTGGGGTGGTTGTCCCCATTTTTAAGAAGGGGCGCCGGAGGGTGTGTTCCAACTATAGAAGGATCCAACTCCTCAGCCTTGCTAGTGAGATCTATTAAGAGGTACTGTAAAGGAGAGTCCATTGGGAAGTTGAACCTCAGGTTCAGGAGGAGCAGGGTGGTTTTCATCCAAGCCATGTAACCGAGGACTAGCTCCTACACCATAGGTGTTGAACTCCAGTATTCAAAGGCCAATTCCCTCCATGTTTTCTAACCTTCTTTGCCATATAATTAGGATCATATTCAAGGTCCTGTGGAGCTTACAAATAGGTTAATCATTTGAATCAGGTATGTTGAGGTTGTTGACCCTCTGATGAGTTATTCAGTCCTTATACTTTGCATGTCAGAGTTTGGTTTGCATTGCCGGCATTAAGACAAATTTGTTTAACTTTACAAAGGCTGCCTTTTCTCACCGGTTCTGTTCATTACTTTTATGGACAGAAATTCCTGGTGTAGCTAAAACATTGAGGGTCTCCGCTTTAGGGGTCTCAGCATTGCAACTCTGCTTTTTCTCCCTGGGGTGGTTCGCAGCTGAGAGTGAATCGATTGGGATGAAGATGAGCTCCTCCAAATCCGAGACCATGAGCCGCAGTCAGAAAAAGATGGCGTGCCTTCTCCTAGTCAGTGATGAGGCCCTGCCTCAAGTGGAGAAGGTCAGGTAGCTCTGGGTTTTGTTCACGAGTGAGGGTACAATGGAGCAAGAGATCGACAGCACCAAATCAATGCAATGGATACTGTGATGCTGACTCTGTATGAGTTTGTCATGGTTAAGAAGGAACTGAGCTTAAAGGCGAAGTACTTGATTAATCAGCCGATCTACAATCTTACCCTCATGACCGAAAAGAATGAGATCCCAGATACAAGCAGCTAAATTGGGTTTCCTCTGCGCGCTAGGTCATCCGGGATGGGCTCAGTTGAGATGCTGCTCGTCCACTTTGAGAGGACCCAGTTGAGGTGGCTCGGGCGTCTGGTTAGGATGTCTCTTAGACAGTTTCCTGGTGAGGTGTTCTTGCTGGGTTCTATCGAGAGAAGATCTCAGTGTTGACCCTGGACAGCTTCTCAACATTGGATATGTAAGGTGTTTTTGTTATTTGACACCTAATTATGGGCTCACTCTATATTTGGAATGGTCACTTGAGGGATTAACCCAATCTGCACCATTCTTGTCAAGGAAATCCTTCAGTTTTGATATCAAGCCCGATGTTGCGTTATGGGCTCCGGGCATGGATGTCTCCCACGAGCTGCTAGTGCTGTTCTTAGCACACAAGTGTGATTGGAATAGCACTGATGTCATCAGTCGTAAGCGCTGGGAAGCACTGATGACGCGTTTGCGACCTCCAACCGGGGTAAAAGTGATATTTTCCATCAACTTTTTCCTTTTATTCTAGGGATGTGACATTGTTAAAGGCAGGTGTAATCTTGCAATAAATCAATATTTCTAACATTTATATTCCAGAAGGAATGCACTCATATGACGCTGCCTAACAAATATGAGGAGCTCATTCACCATTGAAAATGGTTGGCTCTCGTCCCTCGCACATGGATCATAGTTGATGCCGAGTTGAAATCATTAAACCAGTTTCCCAATGGCGTGGTGCAATCCGCCCTTAAAAAAATGCTCATGCACACAGGGCGACAAAATGCCACTGAGCTCCGTTGGGGACTGAGTGTCGATGGCGTCTTGTGTGCGTGAGGCTTAGTTCAAAATCTGAGAGTCAGTGAAGGTACTGGCTTTTTGATTACTTGATACACCAAAAACCAGAGCTGGGCAATCCGTCACCAAATCAACTTTGCCTGCTTTCGTAGAGTGGCTCCGCTTTTTTGGTTTGTGCTTCTAATCTTATGAGGCTTCACACAATAAACTCATCAAAAGTGCTTAAGTGCTCGTCCATTTCATCAAAGACACGTCAGTTTGGCCACTGATCGCCCGTTTCTGCAAAAAACTATTATAACTTTCAGAATGTCTCAAGATAAACTGGGAACTTGAAGGAAGCCTGACAAACCCCTGACGCGAACACACAGTTGCTACCCTCGTTAACACTCGCATATGTTCTCATCTCAGTGGCACAGGGGCTTTCGGGATTAAAATGCATACTGTAAAGGTTGCTTGGTGCAATTTTGCTACTTTGATGCTTAAAAAGGTTATATTAATCAATGTGGCCTTAAAAAGGGCCTTAAAACTCTTAAAGTTGACTTTCTAAAGCCAACAGATAGCCTGTGTAAGAGCGAGCAGTAGCCCTAAGGAAACACAATTTATTGCACTTTTGTCAGCTATAATTAATAACAAAACACAAAGGTCATACAAAGCCTGTAAGATTAATCCCTTCTTGATAACAGATCTGGCCACTAGTGGACCTCTTAGTCAACCTCGCAAGACGGCCTGTCACACAGTGGTGTTATGATGTCGCTTTTATCTCGCCTGCCGCCGCCATCCTCTGCCGCTGAACCCGTCTTCCAGCCCGCTCACTACATCAATTCACATTACCTGCAAATTAGCAAACTTTCAACCCCGCAGTGCGCTTGATCCAAATAGAGTCTAAATGCCATTTCTGTTCCTATTAACCTACGGAGCGGCGTGGCAAACATTTTCGTGAGGTTGCCGGGGGAAAAAACACGAGGCTAATGGCTGCATTGTGACAGCGCTACTCACAGTGATTTATGATTCTGTGTTTAAGTTGATTACTCCACTGCTGACTCGGAATACTATTTCAATTAGTGCACTGAAGGTCACTCCGCCAAATCCCTCCATAATCTATTCCTATTAACACTAATGCGCAGAGTATCCATATCTGTTCACCCTTGTTGATTCAAATCATCCGCACTCCTAACGGCCGCCTTGTTTACGTGTTTACTGCTGTGGGCATATCTCGCTTTGTTGTATCGTTAATGTCTTTGGAGCATTTCCTTACCGTTTTATGGCTTTTGTCATGTCCAATTTCTTTTTACAGATCAAGTGATATTTATGCTGAATGCCAATGATTCTAAGTGCCCCCCTGGGAGTGAGGTAGGGAAGCAACAACCCCCTATTACTTGTCGCCGACAGAAACCCAAAATAGCCCTGGCGCGATCAAAATTTCAGAGGTCGGAATTAATTTTACATCATGTTCGTTCACAGTCCTGCTCACGCATGCAGGGGGAGGAAATGAGCTACCTGCGTTTTAATAGAATATGTTGCCACGGTAAGCGCTGGTGGACATGATAGACTTCACATTCACACTGAATCAAAAGCCGAGGAGACAGTGCTAAGCGATGATGAACAATGAAATTTTCAAAGCCAGTGTTAAAGACGGTTTACCAGCTTGGATGAAGGCTCTATTTCTTTTCAGATAAAAGAAGCCACCGCTGAGCATTATGTCTAACATGTTCATTGAATATGTCCAAGAAGATATTTAATGTTCCGTGATGGGAAATAATTACAGTATATGACTTGCTAACAGTCCAAAGAAATGTCCAGAACATTTGCCAAATAAGTAAAAGGGAGTTATTACTGGATAAGTGTTGGCAGCATAAGTTTTCTAAAGGCATATATAAAACACACTCCACTTATACATAAAACACACAAAGGTTTGGCTAAACCCATCATCACAAAATCATGACAGAGCTGTTGCTGTTTCACATTCTTGCGATGTCAAATGCCAATGTCGATATGATTACTGGCAGGCTTTTTCGTATTCGCTTCATCCATTACAATGACCTTGTCCTTTCACAATTGACCAGTAACTGTATTTTACTATTTTTTTCAAAATTCCTTGTTTTTTTTCATTGTGATTATTTATTTATATATTTACCGGCGTTTATTTATTTATTTATTTTCAAAACACCCAATATCCTTCACAACTCGTTTATAATCATCCCTTGTTTTACAGTAAAGATTTTCATTGATTCATTTTGCTTAGTAAAGTCTATGAGATTGCTGATTTTAGCATTATACATTTATAATTGTGCAAGAAAATCTTTCTATTAATTGTATCTTTCTTCAGTCATGTAGTGTTTATATTGTATTGCAGCATCAATGTATTTTCCAGTCATTAAACTACTGTGTAATTGCCACCTATATAAACATGTTATTGTTTGACTTTTTGTATAATATTGAGATAAACTCTGAAATTTCCATCCCTACTACCATCCATATTAACCAGAGCAAGTCTTTGAAAATGTCTAAAAACAGAAATGCTCTTATCAGCCATGGCAGACCACAAGTTTTTTTTTTTTTTTTTTTTTTTTTTTTTTCCCAGAGAGGAGGGTAAAAGTGCTGACATTGTCACCACTTGATGGGACTCTATTGAAGGGGTAGGTGAAAACACTTGGTCGCTGTGACATCCATTTTCAGAATGATTTAACTGTGTTGGAAGGGAGAAACTTCCGAGTCCTGATTTACCTCTGATGACAGCCACGAGGCCTCCGAAACAATGTTTCCAAGGCTGCTCGCGAATGAAGAGTGGTCACGTCTGTAGAGCCGTCCCCATTGGTTTGATTTATGGCCGCGGGATCCAATAAAAATGGCAATCAAATCAGCCCAGCCACTTTACAGGTAGAGAGCTGTCTGATTGAGTTGTCGAAGGCATGGCTGAGGCTCAGAATGATTATGCTAGGAAACGGAGAGGGGTCCATCTCGGTGCGCCCAACAAGGACACCATACATCTCCCCATGCAGCTTTCCCCCTTCTCCACTGTGCAATGTATCCAAAATAACTGCACACCTACTGCTTGCGCGCCTCCTCTTGCTGAAGGTTATTTGTCGTCTGAAGGACTCCACCTGTCAGCACGTGATGAATACCATGTACACAGACGGGAGCGGCGGTCGGGTCCAGGATTAGCCAGAAAACTCACTGATCTGTGAATAACCTAAAAAAGAGGAGCCGAAGATTAGCAATGATGCTTTTAGGGATGATCCATCAAACTCAACTACCCCAGTCACTCAAATGAATCATCGCACTTGATTCTTTAACCTAGCTGAAGAGCGAGCGACTGCTGCACTGCCTGCCAGGTCACAGGGATCATTTCGAGGATGTTTATTAAATCACCGCTATCAATTTTCTTTCGCTGATCATCTTTTTAGCCACGCTGTCCTTGGGGATGAGTCAAGCACACAGTAATGTTAAAGGTTGCCATACTCACCATATGGCACCTCCGTTCAACCTCCTCGAGCTGTGCAATATTGAGTTTGCCTTTTACTGCAACTAGATACCAGAACTACCGTACTTGTCGGCTGAGTTGAATAGCTTGCGTTAAAGGAATACGCCGCCGCTTGCCTAAACCTCGCACATAGGCTTATTTATGATCCCTGAGTGGGTGGTTATGCAGTGTAAACACTCCTTTAATTTGCCAGGTAGAAGCAACAAAAGCACTCTTTGTTTAAGTTGTAGCTCTGCGATAAGTCACCAACTTCAAAGGCACTTGTGGTATTTCATTAAAAACTGAAGAAAGGACGAGCAAATTTTTACTCTAGACAGGTTAACCATTTCTGATCTTTTACTACTCTCATACTTCAGTGCCTCAGTTCCACTTGATAGATACAGATATATATTTATTATGCTGCAAAACACCATTCAGATTTCATTTCACAATACATTTCTAGTGCATATTTTACTCTAAAAAACAACATTGGGACGACATCTAAACAGATTAAAATTTAGAGTTCGTTAAAACTCAGAAGAGAGTAGAACAGAGAAAATCCAAGCGTGAATTTTAGACTGAACTGCATACATTATTTAAAATGATAACATGTTCATCACTAAAGCAATACATTTTAGGTGATGCACTAGTATACAGTATTAGAAGATATAGGTAACAAACAACTCCAAACCTGTCAACGACAACAGAGAAGTTTACAATCAATATTTTTCTATATTAAAACGTTAAACGGAAACGTGAACCCAAAGTTTTCTTTTATTTGCCTCCACGAGTCTAAATATGACATCTTGAATAATATTGCTTTTGTGTAATATGAAGTAAGCAGCAAAATCCATTTGTTTTTATTCTTCTCGGGGGTGGCCGTCACAGTTGATCTACTAAGAACCAATCACAAAACCATAAAAAAAAAAATCAGGTTGAAACAAGCTAGCAACAGTGTTGATCTAGCCTCATAAACTCCATTGTTCCTCAGACAGTGCACTTTGAAATGAAATTATTAATCATGTTCATCCCATAGCTCACGTGTCACTAGCAGATGTGTTTTATAACTAGTTCACCACTGATGGAAGGTATGATTTGGAAATGTGAACACTTGTAAGAATTGATAGAAATAAAGTTTTGCAAATTGTTTTTTGTTTCCTATCTTAGCCATTTTGATCAAAGTCTTCACATACACAACTTTAATTATTTATTAGTGATATCATATTTATAGGTAATTTGACCCTTTTTTTTCTATTTCAGAAGTATGTAATCAATACCCACTAAATAGCTCTCAGTGTTTAAAGGGTTGCCGACCCCTGCAATCGAAAATTATGCTGGACTTGTTTTGGGTCCTTATCCCAGTTTTGGAAATGGTTTTGGTAAGGCCTTTACCAGGGCTACTCAATGGGCCAATTGGAATAACAGCCAACAATAATTATGAGAACCATTTTCCTTGTCTTTTCATCTAAAGGCATCTCAAGCAGGGTTGTTGAGAGTGCACGAGGAAGCTCACATTCAGGAAGTAAATTGGATCAAAGTACACACAGCTGCTTAAGCACTTATTTGCCTCTGGTAAGTCCGAATCAGCCATCATTGTTGAGTAGAGGTGACATGCTTTGGGACAGGAAAAGGAATCCAGGGGCTGATAGTGCACCAACTCCATGTGTCATGCAGAGGCTGCTGGCTAACGGCCAGCCTGTTAAAGAACAATTGAACATGGAACTTTGGAATACTTATGTGTTGTGGAAACATAATCACCTAATGCGGGAGAACGGAGTGCGCTTCATAACAGGTATAAGCACGTCCTTTGGAATAAGCAAAAAAAAAAAATACAAATTAATTAAAGGATGTGAGTGAGTCAACAGAACAGGAATCATATAAAAACATATTAAGAACACACTTTAAATAAACACTGACCTTTATTATTTTTGCTTCGATAAGATTGCTGTAAGCATAGTGTTTTTACTTTCATTTTACATTTACTTCAATCTAATATCCATCCGTCTGTTTTCGATAGTGCTTATTTTTTTCGGGCTCATGTTAACATATAGCCTATGCCGTATTTCCTGGTAAAGAGCAGAGTTCATGATTCCATTATCCATGCCCTGAATTGCCGAAGCGGCCTCAAATCATGACACCATCAGCATCATATTTGACTGTCGGCATGATGAACTCTTATGCTCTATTGACGCCAAATATAATGAATGAGACACACGACTTGCCGTTTTTTTCTCATCCTAATTATTGAGTCATGGATGGAGGTCAGTTGTTTAGATGCTGTTTTAGGTTCCCTTGTGACCTCTCGAAGGAGTCGGCAATGTGCTGTTGTGGTCAATTTTGTAGTTCAGCTCTTCAGCACAGTTATATATTTTTTCTCTGTTTGAGGATAACAGCTTATCATCATTCACTGGTGTACTAAAGCTTTAAGGCCTTTTATAAACTTCTAAACTAAGGGAAGTCAGTGACTATTTTTCAGTAGTTAAATTTATTTGGAACATGACATTTTGTTTTTCAGTTTTTTTGATATTTTGACAGACTTCATTTTGTCAAAATTTTTTTCTAAAAATTGATGCTTACTTGGGTTAACAAGTGTGATATTTTGATTTTATGTCTAATATTTTGATCGTGTGATAGTAAACACAACATGATTTTCATATACCCTGCTCATAAAAATATTATCCTGCTAAAATTCAGTGTGTTTGTATTATTTTTAGTACTGCAAATACATTAACAAATTGGATTAAATAATTAGAATCTGTATTTAATTTGTATTCATATTTTAAATTCACTTAAAATTTCCGAGTAACACCCTCACTGTCATTTTTTTGTTAAATTTTTATTTTGACAGCACCAAAAATGACTTCATTTATTTTCTTTAACAGATGCAGGTGCAGCCTTTTACCTTTTACAGCATTTGAGACAATGCCCAAGTTTTTGCTGCAACTGTTAGTTTCAACTATCAAGAAGAACGCTTCTAAATTGGTTGTCAAATAATTAGAATTTAAAATTAAAATTAAACCTTATTCATTCTTTCTTTCCCAGACTTGCTCAGATGGGGAGGGGGGGGGTGTTAGTTTTGCAAAGGGCTTTGCTATGGCTACATTAACATTTTTGAGGCTATCATTAGCTGTGTCGTTAGTCGCAGCTGGTGTTTTGCATTTATATGGTAGGCTAAAGTTTAGCTGCTTCTGTGGTAAGCAAGCGCCTTCTTCCAAAGTGCATGTAACTCTCCCTTTATCAAAGTTGCCTTCAGTGTGTTTTTCAAAGTTAAATTTACCAGTCTTTGGACCGACAACTGTCATAAATCTTGACTGCAAATAATTTGTTTAACTGACACCTCTAATTATGGTATTATTTGATTGTATAAAATAACCAATAAGAAAGTAGTTTTTAGTCGAAAACGTCCACCAAAATTGCGCACGTATTCAGACAAATCTAAACCCAAATAAACCGTTTTCTGTAGTTTTATTGGAGGACAGTTCCACAGCGTCCCCTATGGATGAGCCATGCTTGCACAGCTCTAATTACCATAAGCAAACACAGGGCAATATGATCACACAGCCCTGGAAATCTGTTCTGTTCTGAGTGGAGGCTGTAGTGTAAACTGACCGTGCTCTAAAAGGATATGGTTTGATGTAATCCGAGGTTAAACTTTGGTGACCTGTTCTACGTGGAGAGAAGAGGAAAGTTCAAGGATTTGGACGAGTTGGACTAACGTGGCATGAAACAGGAAATAGTCATTCATTGATTTTGTGTGTGAGTCCACAAAGATCAATTTTATTTTTCCTTTGTTTGGTGACTACAATGCAGCAGGCAGGATGTGTTTGCTACAAGCAGGGGCCAAATGGAGCTATAAATCAAGTGTTGGAGCAGAAACACACAATGTCATCCCCCCATAGAACACGAAGAGTGTACAGCATTTCACATGAAACCCTCCTACAATCAGTTTTCACACCAAAAACTCAATGTTATCCGACAAACCAAACGATCACAAGGTTGATTAGGAAAGCATCATGTTTGAAGTTAGATTTGCAGATCTTTTCGCATCCACACAAGCAGCTAATGCATGTCAATTGCATTGTAGTACAGTAACATTGTTTGTGGATAAAACTGTGTAGGGTAAATAATGTAGAAGTGTATCATTCTTTCAAAACTTAACAAGTGATATTCATTTTTAGCTCGCTAGCAAGAGATCAAGGCCACTGAATAGGGGTTCAGTTAAAAATTCTATCAAATCTGTCGAAGATTAGTCATACCAAGGAAAACAGCAGTGATATTGCTTCTTTTCTTCAACATAATTCTCACATTATTTTAGGAAAGGGATGGCACAACCCTGGTCTGTTAACCCTTTGATGTAGAAAACCATTGATATAAAGATCAAAGGATTGGAGAAAATACAGCACAAGGGTTACCCTTACGATCTATATGATCTAATACACTGACATCTATGGCTAATGGATGGAATTCAAAGATCTATTTTTCATTTGCTGTCAGTAAATAGGTTTGTTCAATGCCGCTTTTTTTCTTCGACGCATTTCTTCAGCTGTGGTACCGATACCAGAAATACATTTGATACATAAAATTCCCAGAGAAAAACGTACAAGTCAACAACATTTAGAGGGCATGTTCAGGTAGTATGTGTCTGCAGAAATTATTATGACCCTTGTTATACAGTACTACTCAATAATTGAGTTGTCTCATGAAATGAGTTGTCTCTGATTACGAGACTTGATATTGTCTACTCATTCAAAAACGATTTGGATAACAAACACACTACATATCCTAATGTGCAGATTTTGATGGTCATACTGATTTGCACATGCACTGTATGCTCTTGTTTGTCAAATGACTCATTAATTGTATCGAACCTGCGCCGTCTGGCTCTTAAGTTTACTCTCCAAAGTGAGGTCTCAAGCACATATCCAGCGTAGGCCTATTTAAGATTCATAGAAAAGTCCATCCCGCCACAATCAATATCTCCTTGAGATTTAAGTCATGTTACGTGTCCCCTTCACAGACCTGATTTAAAACATCAGCACAAAGTATTTTTAATTTTATTGCCTGCCACAGATGAAAATTAATGATGCTGACACCCACAATTAACAATGAAAAATGCAGATTCTTGTAATTACTTGAGCAGTGATATTGCTTCTTTAGCCCAGATTCAAGGTGCTCCTCAAAGCTGAAGAAAACCCCCCCAAAAATGCGCCTTGTTTGCTATGGGAAACAAAAACATTGGAAGCGGAAATCCACTGTTCATTTGGGAATTTGTCACCAAACATAATTAAGCAAATTTGTTTGGAATTACCTGTGATTTTTTTTTTTCGGGATGCTTTTAATGAATGCAAATTAGACAACTATATCCCTATAGGATTCATTTCAGCCAAATAAAACACATTGTTAGGTCTAAACGTCAAAAGCAGTCACTCACATTCTCTCTCTTGTCATCATTGTAATCTCAGGGATTTTTGCTTGAAGACCCGTGTTGATTTTGAACAATTCAAGGTAAACAAGACATCTGAGGGTCAAGGGGTAGGATAGGGATGAGCATAAAAATCAATGCAAGGATGAATCAGCAAAACAATTTGGTCACTTGTGTTTTAATTGCTAAATTAATCGTTTCTTGAAGCATTGAATATGAAATTGGATTTACAAAATACATTGAAAATTTAATACAATACTTGAATGCAAACCAACAAAGTCGATGATGATTCTTTTCAAGTACAGGTAGATTAACTCCAACAGTAGTTTAAAACTCTCTCTCACCTGCAGCGTTCAGAATGGAAGGATGTGAGTGGCCTCCGACATTGCTGACTTTTAATTTTATTTACAGTAACATTCTAAGGTCAGACGTTGCATGTACATTATATGCTCAAAGATATTAATTTGTCGTATACATTTACAAGAAAAAACAGCAATATAATGCAATAAAAAGCCCCCCAAAAATCTTATATTAGGGTGGTTTTCAGCCCTGTTTCTCACTAGATTGGCTCAGCCCCTGTAATGACTTTCAGCATAATTTCATCTTTATGTTCGAAAGAACAACAATAACAATCTTTATTAAGATGACTTGATAATGTTATGGTTAGCACAGTCTGCGGTCCAGTACCAGGCTGCAGCCTCTTTGGGACCATGCACACAATGTTGACAAAAAAACCCAAACAACCTAATAATGGCACATATATCACCAATCCCACCACCACCACCCCATTAATTACTCTCCAAAGGCAATATTAGTCGATTTGGTTATGTGAAGCAGAATCGGGACATTACAGTATGTGACCAGCTCTAAACTATGAGCATATTTACTCAATTAAATTTGGTGGGCACTCAATGAGATTTCAGTTTTTCCTTCTAAATTTGATTTGCAAATTGAAGAAAACATAATCCAACAGTAAATGAAAGAAGAAACAGCAAACTGTGAGTGTTTTAATTGTCACAATGACCGAATACAAAACTGATGGCTCGTCTTGACTTGGCGTCGTCTTCCAAAGATGAAGTTATTTTCACCAGAGTTTCTCCTTATCGCATGTGCGACGGTGTCTCTAAAGTGATGTTGAGGAAGTGTGCAAGATATGTCATAATCAAGACAAGAACCCACAAATCATTCGAACAAGTAGCATCCAAGTGCTCAAGTGGAAAGAATGAAGATGCGAGTGAAGTTTAAACAGCCTGCCCATGTAAACATTAGCTAGCAGTTTAGCCACTATGAAAAGTCCTTCAGCTACCAGAACAAAGCAGCAATCAAGTGTGTCATCCTCATTTGCTCATACAATGATGGTAATGCTGTATGTAGGAACATAACTTTAATTTTTTTTTTTTTCCTTTACATTATAATGTGTATTAATTCCTGCAGGGGCCCATTTTTATTAAGTCACTGCGTGTTTTGAAAATATTGTTCTACATTTGTTTTGTCTATCCATCCATTATCATAACCACTTATTTTCACAAGTGTTATGGGTGTTCTGGAGCCTATTCAATCTGTCTTTTGACAGTAGGCGGCGTACACCCTGAAATGGTTGCCAGCCAATCGCAGGGCACGCAAAGATGAACAACAATTTAGAGAATTTAAATTACTTACCTTGAATGTACAGCATTTAAAATGTGGAAGGAAATCGGAGTCCCTGGAGAAAATCCTCACAGGCATAGGGAAAACATGCAAACTCCAAACAAGAAGGCCAGAGACAGAAGTGAAGCCGCGGCTTCAGCACAACGTCTGCCACCGCACGTGTTCTGTTGCAGTTTTTTTCAATGATTTTAAATAGCTTTTAAACATTTTCTTTTACATTTGTCATAATGTTAAATAAACGTGATTAAAATGAGTATATAATACTTGCAAAAAAATTAAAACATTTTTCCTCATTCACAACAAACTATGTTTATAAAATGTATGCTTTAAAATGGACAAAAACAGTATCACATCAGTGTTTCGGTATTTACCTTTATTCAAATTTCCATCCCACGTAATCCATTATTTCGTTAAAAAGATGCTTCCTATGTGATCCAAGGACAAAGTTTATCATTTTGCTGCATTTTGACAGGAGAAAATGTGCCAATTATTCTGCATTAGTTTACCCACAATAATGTCATCGCGCTGCAAAATCAACCTTTATCAACGTTCCAGAGCGTTCCATCCATCTGACTTAAGACCCATGAGATCTCATTGTGGTATTTTCCATGTGAAAGCACCATTGCACACCAGGCCATTGACAAATATCTTGGCAGCCAGCAATAACAAATGTCAGTGTCAGCTGCTGTCCGTGGCTCAGGTTGGGAGTCTCCTAATGACAACCTCACTCTGCCTTCCATCTCCAATGCTCAGCGAAGCTGTCGATGCGCCGGCACAGCAGCAGCGGCACTCAGTGCATCTTGATTATTTGGAGAGGCGAAAGTAAACGCTAATGATCGAGGGGCAAAGCGTGCAC
The DNA here is from genome assembly GCF_059441005.1 of Hippichthys cyanospilos. Lineage (NCBI taxonomy): Eukaryota > Metazoa > Chordata > Actinopteri > Syngnathiformes > Syngnathidae > Hippichthys > Hippichthys cyanospilos. The sequence goes on from NC_142373.1 coordinate 22,462, forward strand.
CTTCGGGCTAATGCTAATCTGCCTGCGTAGTGGCCCCGGAGAAGCGGCGTGTACATTGATTTGATCTCTCACATCAAAAGACAAACAGTGGTGCAAGTCAGCACTTCCCCAGTCAATGTCACTCCTTGAAGTGATTCCCCACTCCTGAACACACGAGCACGCACACGCACACACACCTACACACACATATGCATCATATTCACAAGTTAAAGAGTATTTTTACTTGTTAGTACTTATCTCTTTCCGCTTGCCGAACTGTAATACAAAATGGAAAAAGGTAAATTAATGCACACATTTTTTGTAAAACAATAATAGAACACAAAATATTGGTCAAAATGTTGACAGTCTAGAGCTGTGATAACTGTCATCTGGCCATAATCATTTCAGGCCTTGTCTACACATAGGTGGAGTTCTTGCAAACTGGCAGTAAATGTCTCCAGTTTGCCCTATTTGCTATATGTAAGCGTTTTTTTTTTGTTTGTTTTTTTCGTCAAAACAGAATCAGTCAAAACCTCCGGCCAAAGTGAAGATTTACTAAAGCTTTTGGTTTTTGTGGTTTCATGTAACCGCCAAAGACGCAGATACTGGTGATGTCAGAGGCGGAGGTTCTTTCTTATTGGACAGAATTTGGTGACGCTACTGCAGCCTAGCGACTTGTCATGCTTGTAAGTGGATGAAACCACACAGTGCTGGATTCGTATGGACAAAAATTCTTTAAATAAACAAACAACAACAATGCTATGTGGGTTTAAAAAAGACAAGGCCTTAGTAGACAGCACAATATTGTGTTTGTCTTTCCAGGAACTATGCTACTTTGTCGCATTTTCTGTAATATCCTTTATTTTGTTTTGAATTCTAGTCTTGGTTTCTTTTTAAAGGTGATCCAAAACATGAATGGAAAAAAAAAAGACAAAGCAAGCAAAGTGGTTTCTGTATTCAACTACAAGCCCGAGTCAGCTCTTAAGAGGCTTGATGCATTTGCATTGAATTCATTCCATTGTCCCTACCTGTTACGGATCTTTCATTAATGTTGTCTTTTAACACAGAGTCTCCTGCAGAGCCAGGGAATAAAGTTGACAGTGCTCAGAACTCTGGAACTGCTGAAAAAAAAAATGTTCAAAGCACCATGCAGACCCCTTTATGTGTTCCCTTAATCATTCAAAAGCCCGTGGTGGTATGCCACTTGCGTCGCTCCCTCCATATGACGAGGAGAATTAATGTTTGGCCCCTCTGATGCATTCTTTTTGAGGGAATAAAAGGCATGTGAAGGAGGAGGGAGAGAGCATTATCTATTCAAGGAGCACCGGGAATACGCCGACTGCGCCTCGACTCTGTTGTAGCTGCTGCGTCTCATTTTGTCTATCGCAGATCACAGAGCTTCAGACCACGATCTTTGCGACGGGGGACACGCCGAGTCGGAAATGGTGCTGTTTTATTAGAACCCTGTGGGAGAGTTTTGTAGAGGCGGGAGCGATGTTGAGCTCGTTTGAATCCTGCTAGTGCTGAATAGATATGATAATAGTGGAATTCTTTGGAAATCATTGCTGCATAAGAGGTTACTTTTTATGTTTCTGCAGTGAGATCGTCTGCTAGATGGATCACGAAATCCATACTGTGTTTTATGAAAACGTTACGGATAAAGCTACTTGGTTTTGTTGTCATTATCCTTTAGCCGAACAAATCACCATCTATCTGGGAGCCAGAAGCAAACTGGAGACCTCGGAATTGTGAGCTGGACGTGCTAACCACCCTGCAACCCATTTTGGTTTTAATTGATTATATTTTTCATACCTTGTCAGCAGACAATGTCAGCAAATTTTGATGACTTGCCGTTTAACCCAAATTGTCAAGGCGCTAGACCAAACATAGGAGCCTCTGAGGAGCTTTGAAGAAATGCATCTGCTTCACTGTTCATAAAACCTGTCAGAAATTTTCAACTTTGCAAGCACTAGTGATACCGTATGACCAAAGTGCACCATGGATCCACAAATGTCCCTTTGAAAAAAAATGTATCCATTTTATGTACATGATATAGCTTTAAAATAACTTCAAACGTTAACTAACTCTAAACCTTGAAATTATATAAAAAGAACATGTTTTTTTTATTAGCATGAGCATAAATTAGTGTATATATATTTGATATAAATAAAAAAAAAATGAGCACATTTGCCTTCTTCGGAGTTGTGTTTTGTCAGCCATCTTGTAAGATACAGTAAGTGTCATATCTTGATTTCGACTGGTAATGTATCATTCAATCATCTCCATGTCCTCCAACATGCTGCTTAGGTCGGAAGGGGTTATGAAAAATACCTCCCTCTTATCTCTGATGCTTGCCAAGATAAAAAAAAAAAAAAAACATTAAATTATTTTAAAAGATTTGGCTTATTGAGTCAACTCTGCAAGCAGCCATGAAGCCAATCATATTTTGCTCGTTTAAATGCTCCCCTTTGTCAGATTAAGCAAAAAAAATTAGTGGTTATTGAAACCTTGAATTTTTAACACAACAGTAAACCTCAATCCGTTTATCGAGTCATTCTTTGTCACTACTAATATTTGTGAGTGTGTACCTTCTTAAATAGAGGATCCCTGTATACAAGTGTAACAAATGCTCAATCTGACACACATGGTGACTTGCGCACCCTCAAAGACAGGTTTGGTGTGATGGCTTGTTTATTGTTGCTCATAGCTTTAGTCATTATTTCTGTTTGCTAGTTTCCAGTGTGTTAACATCTGATCCTGTAGACGTTCCCATTTGGCTCAGCAAGGCTTGATTGCTATGCAATGAGGACTTCATGTTCAAATTCATCAAAGCACATTGCAACCATTCAGAAGCATTAATGGGAAATCTATAAAGTTGGATGCCCCAACAGTTGTACAATTTGGAGTTCACTCAAACATTTTCTGGAAGAAACACATGTCAAAAGTGGAACTAAAGAAAGTTTAAACCTATTTATAGATATGCTCAGTGTAAGTTAATGGACAAAATCACTTTTCTTTTCTTTTCTTTTGCGACACCATCACAGACGTTCACCAAGTAATGTAAAAAGTGTCATGACTATATTGTGCTTTATTGCAACATAGGAATATACTCATAGATTTTCTTTGCTTTTGGTTTTCAATCTCTCTTTATCATTTAACTGTAAAAAATGTGTTACTTAAAACATTGTTTACGGCCCACTGTTTCCTAATGCAGTTTAACGCTGGTGCATAATTTTTGTGGTGAAAATAATGATTTCATTGGTTTTTGAACAAGGAAACCAGACATTGTCACATATGAGGATTTATGACTTTAACTCAGTATATTTGGAGCATGTGAAAGTATATTTGAGTCTACTACATGTGGAGGTGGGTGAAGAGATGTTGCAATGAGATCGAGAGCCCAAGGGACATGCAGGAGGACAATGCCGCCTCATGGGAGAATTTTATGCTGCTGAAGTTAATTTGAATACATAAAGGAGGACTCAAGTAGGAAAGAAATGGGGCTACAACATTCCTCTGTGTTTTTTCTGTTCCCTTGTGGGAAAGAAAAAGGCAGATTAGCCCATGTTTTCTTTTTTCTCAACAATGTGGCCCTATTTGCTATTACTAATGATGAGCAATTGAGCCAGAAATAGAAATAGCACTCCACTACAGTTCTACCCTCATCCTTTGAACAGTTGCACTGCAATTTTACTGATCAAGTGTAGAACAGGCGTGTCTAAAATTTTTCCCTCTGAGGGCCATATACAGAAAAACCATAACTTTCAAGAGCCACCTTGATTTTTTTTTACTTTAACTTTGTAAGCAAGCACACCAAAAATCAAACAGTGAGGTAATTATATATTATTCATATGTTAGGGTTTGAAAAAAGAGAAAACATCTCTCTCTCTCTCTCTCTCTCTCTCTATATATATATATATATATATATATATATATATATATATATATATATATATATATATATATATATATATATATATATATATATATATATATATATATATATGTGTGTGTGTGTTGATTGAACAGTCTTTTAAACGACAAATAGTTTAGGATTTTACAAAATTTTGGAATGGCCAGTGATGATGAAACCCACAAAATATTTGCCCCTGCACTGAAGAACAGCAAAAATTCTGTTGGTAATTTAAAAACAGGAGGATTCTGTCTTAAGATGGCCATGTTTGACAAAGTTGCATGGAAATCATTAATGGGATAAGTCTATAATGTGGACTTTGACGGAGAGGAGAAAGTTGAGGAAACTAATTTTGCTTGTAAAAATTTATGATCATTAATCATAACTGTGTTATGTACAGAATTGTTGTTACTAAGTATAGTTTTAGAAAATTCATTTGTATATTTGCACATTTAGAAAAGCTTTAGAGTATATAAAATACATTTTCATTTTTTCATCGATTAGCTCATCTGGGGTCGGTCGTTGTACAGCTAGTCCATTGTTCCACATGCCAGGACAAAAACCACACAGCTCCTCCTGAATCCGAGATTTGACCTCCCGAAGGTCCTTCCTCTCCAGCGTCCCAGAATAAACCTTACCGCGGAGGCTGAGAAGTAAGATCTTTGGTTTTTGAAATATTCTTCCCTCCGGCTCATGATGTCCCAAATTGAGGTCATCAGCACCCCATCTCCACTGTGCAAAGTGCTAATGGTGCACTGCTTCCCCCTCCTGAGACGTCGGATATTGGACCAGGATCTCCTCAAAGCCAGCCGGAAGTTCTTTTCCATGGCCGACCAAACTCTTTCCACACCTGGGCTTTTGCCTCGGCAACCGAGTCTTATTCAGGTCACTCGGTACCTGTCAGCCACCTGATGGAGTTCCACAGGCCAAAGAGGTCCGATAGGACTCCTTCCTCAGCTTGACGGCATCCCTTATTGCTGGTCTCCATCAATGACAGGCCCCAACCACCTTATGGCCACAATTCTAATCAGCTGCCTCAACAATGGAGGCGCGGAACATGTCTCACTCTAAGTCAATGTCCCCAACCTCCCCTGAGATGTGGAAAAAATTCTGCCGTAGGTAGGTGTTGAAACCCTCCTTCTGACTGGGGACTCTGTTTGGTCGGACCAGCATCTCCCCCCACCATTGGGCCAACACACCACAGGTGGTGATCAGGTGACACAACTCTTCACCTGGATGTCCAAAATATATACTGCTGATCATCAAACTGTTTTAAAATTACTGTATTAGTGTCAAATATCTTGTATCATATCTTGCATGTCACCGGCCGCTTGAAAATGGATGACGGAACACAAATGGCCCCTGAGCCATTGTTCAAACACACCACTGATTTAACTACTATCTAAAGAAGCCAATCATGTATCTTTTTGTGTTAGCCCATATTTATATACTTTTTTATGTAATGTAATGTAATGTAAGCAACGTAGGAGTAATGTCATATACTAAGGCTTTCCATTGGAATCAATGTATTTATTTGTTTTCATTTTTAATTGTTCAATTGTTCAATTGTTTACATTAATAAACCACTGTAAAAAAATAGATAGCAAGTGGCCTTGTGTATTCAGGAGTCTTACTGCTATCAATGGCTGTATTTCATAAAATAAAACGCAAACCACTTGGAATGTTTAATTTTTAACTGCTGACTCTTGTGTTTATATTTCTCCAAATGTAGCTCAAATTCCAAACTCTATAACCATGGGAGATCTTCAGAGCTTTTGTATGTTGTAATGTTAGTTATGTAAGTGTGATGTGACGTACTGGCAAAGCAACAAACTTTGCAGGGAGAGGTTTTTTATACCACCAGTGCTAACATAGTGTTTTGACTAAAACTGCACACACATGTGCGCACACAAGCACGCACATACACATGCAAAACAATACAAAAGAGTACAGCACAAGAAAGAGTAGAAGAGTAGAAAAAAATCATATTCAGGCAGGCAACACCCCGCATATTCCTCTGTACTTTTCTTGTTTGGTCTGCCCTCTTTACTTTGACTTTTATCTGAGCATCATTCATTCCTCCTCAATGATCCCAATTTGCCCCCTTCCACACCACTACAAAGAACTAGAGTTTGCATAACTTTAAAGGGACAGTGAGTAAGATTTACACCGTTTGTCATTAAGAAGGAATCAATTAAATGATTATAAATGACAAAAACTTTCAAATGAATTTGTTCTTAATGATCAACAGTATGTTTTAAATATAATTATAGGTCACTAGACCATCATAAAATCATTGTACATGGGGGGCACTTCGCCGGAGGCGGCCATGGATTATACGGACAATGAAAAAGCGATCTAAATCTTACACACTATCCCTTTAACAGTCCGTTTTTGCTTTGTAATTTTTTGGGGGGGAAGAATAAGTACCACTCTAACGATGTTGTTCAAAACTTAGCTTTAGCAGCTTTGTGAAATCCCCACATTTGATGTACGGTACTTTTTGATTTCTGGAAATACTTTAAAAATGAAAATGTAACCATAAATGAATAACATTTAAATATTTCTTCCTTTTCTCATCGGGTAAAAACTATAACAGTTCATTCACTCATTGATCATATACATTTGGAAACATCTTCAACCTGTATATGAAGATATATTTCGGAGTCGAAATATCTGTAATTTGTGAATCGAAAGTCATTCCAGGTCATCGTCTACGGTACATACATTGTAAAATACCAAGATGTGCAATGTTTTTTTTGTTTGTTTGTTTGTTTTATTGGGGGGCAAACAATGCCTTCCCTGAAAAATATTAATTATATTCTGATTAGATGAAGATTTTATTATCTTTAGCAAAAATTTACATAAATAATTCATCAGAATGTTGACTGACAGCTGAAGTGTTATTAGGAAATATTTAAATACGTACTGAAAAAATTGACGGATTTGATGTTATTTTTACTTACATATCATAAAATAACATACAACTTAACTGTGAAATAACTTAAGTGGATGCACGTTTGCGGTCGTTTGTTGTAAGTAACTTTGCTGCACATAATTTTAGGCATATTATATACTAACAATGATAAGCATTCCAGTCAACTGGCTGTAATGGAAAATAAGTATTAGTATAATATTTTGTTGTGCACTGACCACATGGACTTGTTTGAACAAAGACACTTTCATTCAACATACATGAGAACTATTTGTGGAGCTAAAATGAGACGACTTTGACAGATAAATGAGTTCAACACAGACATGTAAAATTGTGTAGTTTTTGCCTCCCTTGTTGATGTAAATAATTCTACTCCGCTGACTGATAAATTAGTTGAACAGAGGACTGTTTCTTTATGTCTAGGCCAAGCTTTCATCTTGCAGGAGTTCACCCCTTTGTGTGAATAAGAATCTTCTCTTACTTATGCACTCTTGCAGACCACTAGTCTGCTCTGTTAAGACATGTGTCTTTGAAGCTTCAAATTAAAGAAACCCCCAAAAAGACAATTTCTTTTCTAGACCTAAATCTTTAAAAAAATTCCACAACTTGACTTAGATCACTCCGTGACTACAGCTGCAGTGCTCACATGCGTTTAGAATCAAATAAATTGAGTTATTGAGTTAATGGGGGTTGTTATAGTTGGAAAGGCAAGTTCAGGAGCAGAAGGAAGCCGTGAAAATGAAAGCGCATGTAGGACATGTCGATTTGATAAATGTTAATTTTTTTTCATTGTTTGGAAGCAAGAAGCCGTCTGCTTACCACAGAAGCAGTTCAGATTTAGCCTACTCCATAAATGCAAAGCAGCCAGTTGTGACTACAGCCACAGTTAACGATAACAACAAAGAGGCTAACTTGAATAAGTTTGCATTTTTTGTAGGTACTGAAATACCTAAAATGATTATTTTAACGTTTAAAGTAATTGATTTCGTTCATACTTAAATACCCAAATTAATTGATTCATTTTGTACTTATTTCAATAAGTACCGGCCATATTTATTTACTCCTTAAGACAAACTGCAAAAATTGTAGAGAATTATTGTCACACGTATAGCACGAAACCACACAGTGAAATTCTCACTCTGTTCACCTCAGCGAACAAAAGACGGCAACCACGGTGTGAGTTATCATGCTCCTGAAACATTGAAAACCATTTAAATGGGGACTTGGATTGAATGTTTAAATTCCTTAAAATTAAAATATGTCTTTGGGCTTGAATGATTTCATTGCTGTCTTTTTTTTTTTTTTTAAGTAAAAATGAGAATGCCAGGAACTACAAGATGCACGTTCCTTTAATGTTTTTATGTTCCTTTTGCTCAGAGTGTAGTTATAGTAAAGATGATTTTGATTCTAAAAAAAAAAAAAACGTGGGTGCCTGACTTGGACGACGACAAATCAAGTCTGTTCACGACTGGTCGGTCTCGTGCGGCGTCCCTTCCTCGCAAGTTGTGTGACATTGAAGGCAAGAGAAGGGATTACAGAATTAATTTCGTTTGCCAAGCCATAACATCTAGAACAAACAACAATCCATTTTTTTTAATGGAAAAGTTTGTTGGTGTTTAATCTGCGCAGTGATGATCCGTCATTATTGTCCAAGCGAGTGTTAATCACATTGCACTGGTAGTAACGTAACCAAATGAAGAGCCTTGTGTACATATGTCTCAAGGCATTTTAGAACGACGGGATTATTATTTTTCTCTCCTCTAGAAAAAACACATTATGTTAATCGCCAAATCCTCCCCTCCCCATATTTATGTATCCGGGAGATGATTGTAGTGTGCAGTGATGAGTGGGCTTTATTACCACCAACACAAATGAGAGCGTCTGAATGAGTTTGTCGTCAGCATTTGTATGTGCCATTTAGCTCCAGAAGACTGTGTTTATTAATCCGCAGTTGTGCGTATGAATCAAGCGGCTGGCATTAATCACAAAATACAAGGGCCCAGATGGTACAGTCGTCGCCAAGCTTGAATTAATACAAAAGGTTGAATCGGGAGATCTTTCTCAAGGACCTTTGAAGAATGACATGACTAATTATTGTTGCCGGATGCACACTTTATTAAAAGTCGTCATAGCGAATGACTGCCAAGCTTTATTACAGTGAAGACGCTAAAAGTGAACTTGTAGCCTGAGCTCGTAATGCGAAATTCATATCGCATCATATCACAAACCGTCACTGCCATGATGGATACATACACTATAAACGCGATTAGTCTCTTAGATTAAAAATCAATCTGCATGCATTTTGATTTGCGCTGGCCTAAAGTGAATTAAGGCCTCGAGAACACGTCCTGTTATTACTGAGGGGAAAACAAAAGAGGAAACTTAAGACAAAGGGTGCAGGTGTACTCTATCTGCTCCAGTGCAGGTGACAGATGCCCTCTAGCCACTCTAGTAATTATGACCGCAGGAAAAGGAGTAAATGAGATTAGACGTGAATAATAAAGGCAGAAAGTTCAACAGCGGAGGAAGTTAGTTGGAGTGAGGGGCGTGTCCAAAAACGGCATACTTCAAGAAGACGGACAATGGTTAATCATGTTGTCCAGCCCACAATATCAATCACAGTGTACAATCCAGTATTGTTGTATAAAGCACTGTATCATATGGAAAATGCATTGAGGTACACTATATTGTATTATGCATCATTCTTAAATGCATGCCTCTGCAAAAGTTATGTCATATATTATGAATAGACAGACTGTTTTGTTGTCATAGTCACTCTATGTACTGTATTACACGCTGATATGTACAGAACTGTAACACAATGGATTCTAATATATTGTAACCTCATGGACGTCATGTGCCTGCACTCTTAGGACTGAACTTTCCATTTTAGGGGGTGGCCGTTTTGCCACTTGCAGTCAACTGAAAATGACATTGCAGTGCCCGATGGCTCAGAAAGCACCAATCACGGCTCACCCGTTTTCTGAGTTTGGTCACGTGACTTTCGCAGCCTGAGCCGTGTTTGGTTATTACGTGGAGTCTCATTTTCAGTTGACAACATGTTACTGTTTAGAAAATGAAGCTTCAACGTTGCGTCATGAACCGGCTGTTGTATTTTTTTACTCCTTTAGATGGCACTGTTATCTTGAACATAGGGGTTTATGAAATGGCAAGTCGATGCACTTTCAGCAATATGTTGAGCAGAGTGCGCCATCTAGTGAAGCTAAAATTTACTCAAGAAGAGGGCGGTCCAGAGGATGAGTGGTTAGCAACTATGTCTCACAGTTAAGGGTCCCGAGTTCAATTCCTATACACCTATGCACAACTGTGTATGTTGTAGTGACAGGTTATATTCTTCGGTAATATAGTCCTAGTGCTTCGTGGTGATTCGGTTCCTTTATTTGGGAAACTCCTTGCGCTTATAGTGTCTTTATTGAAAACTCAATAAGTTAATAAATCAGTGTTTTTAAGCACATAAATAGCATCATGTTTTTTGGCTACTAGGTGGTACACCAAGACAAGCAATGGTGATGTATGTCATGATAATCTTTGCATGTGTTTTTCTTTTTTTTTCCTAAAGCACTGTTGTGGTATGACCTTTCCACTTTTCTGTGATTTATCATTGCTTTATTGACATGTCATAATCATTTTGAGGGAGTCCTCCTCCTTTGCTGCCATTGCAATACTGCGTACATCTGCCAGTTCTGTGTAGAACACAGTCATTACTATAAACTGCAAATATGTTTCTGGCAGAACTTCAAAGAGAATATTTTTAAGGTTGACTTACCTGACTTGGTTGACTTAATTATTATAATTATTATATATATATATATATATATATATATATATATATATATATATATATATATATATATATATATATATATATATATATATATATATTTATATATATTTTATATATTTATTTATTTATTTATTTATTTTTTACCCCAGCCCACAGCCCACATTTTTGCAATTTGATATTTTGTGATACAGTCACACACAAAAAGCACTGTGTTGTATTGTATAAATCACCTTTTGTAATGTCATAAAATACTGGCATACTGTAATACAGTTTTACTCCCATGTCAATTAAAACCACAGAAAAATACAGCAGTGTTTAGTAAATGCTATTTTCATATTATATATACCGTAATCAAATGTACCTAAAGCATTGTCCAATGATAGGTGGAATCACACTGTATTGATTATGATAAGAGTTGATAATGTTCTCATTTAGTGAATTGATAACATCAGCACATGGTGTATTGGAGCAGTGCCTTTGGCGAGATAAAAAGTAGGTCGAGAGAGTTCATGACTTTCTTACTTCATAAAACACTTTTCCACTATTTGCATTTATATTCATTGGTATATCTTGTCCTAAAATCATTAGTAGTACAATTAGTGGAACAATTTTTGCCAGAAATGGTAAGTAGAAGGACATAGAGTGAAATTGTTAAATCTTTTTAGGGGGTTTATTCAATCTACCACCAATTTTTTAACAATGTAAGAGTTCATATCTTAACAGCAATATCTTCATACTTCTCTCTTTAACATCACTAGCAATCTCGGGACCCATGGCTGACCCTTACCCTTAAAATGCACTATAAATATGGTTTTGTAACCACTCACAATCAAACAAAGCTTTATCGTTCAGCCATTTTGAAACAAGTGAGACGAACCAATGGCAGACCACCATCTCCGTGAGGAGAAGCTGACCAAAAGTAGAACTGTAGTGACGCGTTGCAGGGACAACAACTCAAAATAAGTGTAATTACTGCACTTAAAAACGCCTGCAGATGAAGACAAAACAACACAAATACAGCCAAGCCCATAGGGTCATGACAGTTGCACAACGAGGAAAATGTTATAAAGAGGGGATGAAAAAAATCAGTATTGCACATCACAGGATGAAAATAACGTAAGTCAGGGATATTGTAACAATTGTTTCTATTCATTTCACAAATTTTGTCCACAATACCTTTTTATGTATTTGTGCTATTTTATTACAAATCTTTATTTTCTATGTTTTATTTTTAAATAATAATAATGCCAATAATGTGGCATAAAAATTAGTCTCATTTTAGCATTGTCACTTTTTTATTGTGATATAATTTTTTAACACTTTTAACAACTTTTAATCATAAGTATGTCTTTATTCTTAGATAACACATTTTTATTGTCAGAATATAACAATTTATTTGTAACATGAAATTCGATTTTACTCTCATACAATTTTGTTTTTTACAAGATGCAACTTTATACTATTCATATCAAGTATTTTTTTGTAATATCAAAGCTTTAATGTAGTAACAGTGACTTTTTCTCATCATATTAAAACTTTTAAAAGTAAAACTGGCTGACATCAACATTTTCCTTGTACAGATCAAACTTTAGCGGTGGTAACGTGGCATGCCTTTTATTTATTTATTTATTTATTTATTTATTTATTTATTTATTTATTAACCTGTGGCCCTTCAATTTGACTGCTGAAGAACTGAAAGATGATTTTTCGAATGCATCCTCTGCATTTGCTCAATGTATGCTCCTATAATCTCATCTGTACTCATGAATAATTCAGTGCATCCTTTATCAGTGTCTTTCAATAAAAGAGGAGAGAGGGAAACACTCAACAAGCATGATGGATGCCATCAAATGACAACAGTGTTACAACTTTAGCTCAATTAAATGACATGTGATCATGCACAAAAATAATTTAATCTTATTAAATGGATACATATCCTGTCTTTGCTTGGCAGTGACAATGCATCACACTATTTAATTTGTTTTTTTTTCTTCCTTTTTTCTCCAAGTGTGGCACTTTAATGTATTCCAGCTTCTCCTCGTCATTCTAAAGGACATTGCATCTCATTTCTTGTCACTTGTCGTCTAAAATTCCTAAAGGTACAATTAGCATTTTGTCTGACAAAATGTTGAAAGGTTCATAGATTGATATTTGCAGAGGAAAAAAATGTAGCAAGGGTGTTTTTTTCCCCCTCCTTGTCTTTCTGCAAATGCAAATCCTGACATTTATTAACTTTTATTGCAGATACTCTGTTTATGGATTGTAAAATGTGGGCATTGGTTTAATGTGAATGAGGGAAAATTACAATGTTTAAACAGAATCTGTGTGTAATTTAGTGTTGTGTGGCAATGAAATGTTTTACGGGGTTGATTTATGATGCGTGCCAGGCCATCATTGTTGTATGCATCTCTTCCTGGAAAATACATTTACAACACATCTCTCACTTGTTCTTGAGATTTTTTTTTCTTTCATTTTTCACCATATCAGCACTTCCTCACCTCCAAAGTCCTTTCCTCAGTTAAATAACAATTCTAATTGTACAGGAACGCTGTATTTAAAAATGGATTGTCTTACAACATGACCTATCAAAATATTGTTTTACTGTATTCTTGGAACATGTACTTACATTTTTGAAAACATAATTAATTTGAGTGTTTTTGTTCATCTTGATATGACTTTTTCCTCAAATGAAAACTCCATCCATCAATCCATTCATCCATCATTTTAGATTTATTATTTGTTGTTTATATAAACTGACAACTTTGCATAAGTTGCACATTAATTTGAACACATCATGAGTTCCTAATCTTTATTAATCCAAAACACTCCATTTATGGAAGTAAACTCCCATGGCACATCAAACAAAAAATAGCACAAAAAATATGAATACAGTATTACACAAGTTTATATACTTGTGTGAAGTCTGGGCCTGTTGAATTGAACAACTTATTCTGTTGTATGAATGGCAACAGGTGGAGAAACAGGTTTATGGTTCCTTCTTCCATCTGATGAAATGGAATTCAAATGCATGTACTGCCTTTTATTATATGTTGCTGGCATGGATAAAAGAAAATAAAGGTGTAATCATATGTAATATTTGTCTGACTTTAAGTAAAATTGAATAACTTTCTGCATCACCCCTGGTAAACATAAAGCTGAGGGCCTTCAAGGCCATCTTTTAAGGCCTAAAAATAATCAAAGGCACTTACTTACCTGCCTTTAAAACTGTTACGTCGTGCCAACGAGGAAAGTGGTAGAAGGTGTGCACACAAATGCAGGGAGGAAAAAGGATAGGGTGTGCTTTAAATGATATTTTGTTATAAAGATGAAAAAAAAACATCAACAAGGTTGAAAAAAATATAAACTTAAAGGAATAAAGTAATAAACTTTACATAAAAAAACTATAAAACCAAGAAATAATGAGAAATACACACAAATATGATGAGGAATTGTCAGGAACATAGACAACGACACTTCGACATCGACAATGACCCCAAAACAAGTGAAGGGAAACAGGAAACTAAATACATTCTCAATTAAAAAAAACTACACCTGGATGAGAAACAATTGGAAGAGTGAGCTGACTGGCCAACACAAGGTAAGCAGGTTAATGAGGGCAGGTGAATGCAAACACGTTGATGACAGACAGACACGAGGGGAACAAAACATGAACTTAAACACTTTGAACAAAGCCACACAATTCAAAAACGCAATTTAAAAAAAACTGCAAAAGCAGAAAATAACAGAAAACTCCTATATGAACCAATAAAATACACAAATATGAACAGAACATAACAGCCCCCCCATAATAGCTCTTTAATATTAATGATAGATTATATTTAATAGTAAGTGCAAAAGTGATGTAAATATTATTGTACATCTAAAAAGTTAAACCCATGACAGTCTAATTTGCTGTGGAACAAGAGTGAAATAAGTAAAACCTAAGGCTGTTCAGAGGTTACAAATGTGTGTATGTTTCTGTATAGTTATACTTATTTGCAACAAGATACAGTAATTTCTCGTGTTATTTTTGTATTGTCCTCAATTTAATCCAAAATGCCAATATAAATGGAACTCATTGCCAGGAACACTAATGTAAAAAATGAAACAAAAGGGTCAAAAGAAAAATAGTATTTTGTAATCATTGACCGAATACCAGACAACATTTTTTGTGGGCAAATGAACCACTTTAAAATGAGGACACTGCTCAAATCTGCAATAACTTAACAACCCATCCTGATAATGAAAGAGCAAACATAAATATGTTATTTAAATATGATATTTAAAGCAATGACCCCAGATAAGTGAGTGAACATGGCAAAATTACCCAAACTAAGTGCATAGGGAAGGTAAAAGAGGGACGAGAGAAGTGAAGTTACTTCTTTTGTTTTCTGCAATTAAGTCGCAACAGCAAGTCACTGCCATTATGTGTTTGACATTAATGAAACAGTCATGAAGAAAATATTATTGTATTATATTTTAAATTGTTTGACATTCAATTCGAGGCAATGTTAAAACTTTAACTTTTATTGTAAGCGTATGTAAATTGTCTATGAATGGGGGCGCCAAATAAAACCTCGCCTGGGGCGCCAACAAGCTGCCCTGCGGGGCAAAAGACAACATTGGTAGCCTACAGGCCTGTTCTACAAATAGCTTACAAGCGATAGGACGTTGTGATTTTCTGATGGATTTTAAATAGATTTACCAAATACTGTATTTACATTTTATATTTCAATGACATTTTTACTGGAGCTGTATTCTAATTGTTTTGACAAATCATCAACATGATCAATGTCTTCACAAAGACATGGCTCAATAAACCTTTAACAATAACATTGTTAAAGATAATTTTTGCAAATTTGCCATCACAGAAGTGTGTATTACACAGGTAGCGCTTCCTTACTCAGTACCATAATAGCTGTTTCTTTTAAAAAGGTTGGTAACCCCTGATTGACCCCCATCAACATAAATAAATAAACTAATGAACCACCATGTACAGGATGTTGAGAAATTTCTATTTAATCATGAAAACAATGTTATTTTTATAACTAATGGGTGTTTTTTTAAGTATAATAAAGACTATGATTATTAACTTTCCAGAAAATAAATCTGTTAATTACATTGTGCTCTTTTTTTTTTTAATCTTTATTCATGCATATTACTATTATCTTGATCTTGTTATTTCATTTGTTTTGTGTATACGCCCTGAGAAATAATGTCAGCACTTTTCCACCTTCAAAGTCCTTTTGTTTCCCAGATCTCTCTTAACAATTCTTATTGTACTGGATCACTTGTTAAGTACGGCTGGTAAATAAAACAGGAAAGGCATTATTTCCTTTTAGTGCAGATTAAAGGTGCAGCTCTGCAGACAGTAATGAGCTTTTAAATAAAAATGCTGGAAATTTACACTACTGACTACTTTTAATCGCACTTTTTTCTTCTCTCCTTGATGTTAAACATTATTTCACCCACTAATGAAAAATACATCTTTCCAACAGCTTGTCTGTTAATTAACATGTTTGTGTTCAGGGATTTTCAAAAGGCGATACGATTGCTCTGGATCTGATTAAAAGCGAGCGATACGTAATAGGCTGCTTGTTTTCCTTTGCGTTCGTCCTGTTAATTGAATAGGCTCGGAATGTCGTTCCTAGCCACAACAAGTTTGCCCCCCTGCTCAGGATGTGCTATCTTAATTACGCATCGTTCTGCCAAATGCGGTTCAATTTCCTGGTCGGGACAGTTTCTGTTAACTGCTATTTTTTAAGGGCAACCGCCGCGTCAATGATGATGAAAGCAATTAAAGTTTCCCTTTGTTTCCCAGATAGGCCCCCGCCGATGTTTGTAGAGCGTTTATTAAACATTTGCCGAATGGAATTGAATCTGTCATCGATGAAGTTTTCACAGACAATTACCTTTTAGCTTAGCAAACAAGGCCTCTCCCTGGCTACCTCCCTGGAGCTGACGTCTCGCCGCTGGCCGTTTGATTTCATCACGCCAAATCCTCCAGCAGCGCGAGAGAGTTTGAGGGAGAGACAGCTTTGAATATAATTTTACCATCAGAATTTCTCAATTAGCATAGCACGTTTTCTCCATTAGATAAACTGCCTTGAGAGAGCAGCCCGGTTTAATCTGTTTAATGTCCGTGTAAACTATAATCTCTGGATTCTAAAAAAGAAAATCCCTTAAGGACATCATTGGCATGCACTCTTCATAAGAAGACTTTTTGAAAGACGCCGTCGAGTGCGGCTTTTAAAGAGGGACTGTAAAACATTTTTATGCCTATCAATCCCTTTTCTTGCTAAAGACGCAGCGAGTCGTTAGCGCGTGTTTCACTAATCATCAGCTTTTCCGGGTGGATTTGGCAAGTTTGTCCTTTCTTGACTGTTACAGAATTGTGTGGCTGTTCGGAGTGATTGGACCGGACCGGATTGCCCCATGTCATTCAATTTAAACACCCTGTTCGAGAAACTATCTGTTTCTCTAAAGGTGAAGGTTTTTGTTAGCACAATTTGCTGATCATGGGGGGGGGGGGGGGGGGGGGGGGGGGGGGGTTCGCATTTTTATTTGGATCTGTCTAGCATAGACAGCATAGCCTCAGTAGTTTGTCGAATGACGAGAGCCCAAAATGGTCGGTGTCACTTGAGCCATGTGCCCACTTTCAATTTCCTAATCTTTTTTATTTTTGTGGCGAACCTCAAATTTACGTCACTGTTCCTGAACAGTAAGATTTGTCATGAGCTGAGGCTTATTTTTTTTATTTTTTTTTAAACATTTGTTTATTAAGAGTAATGGCTCAGTCAAAAAGTAAAAATAAATCTTAAATTATATGACATACAATCATTGTATTTTTCCACATAGCCTTTCCTCCACGTATGACCCAAAAATAAAATTTGTCATGTTTAATTTTGAATGGGGCAGTGCAGTGCATGAGTGTTTAGCACATCTGCCCTACAGTTCTCAGGTTCTAGGTTTGAATCCTGACCAGCATTCCTCTATGAAGTTTGTATCTTCCTCCACAAGCTTGTGTGAATTTTCTTTTTGGTTATTCCAGGAAAAAAAACAAACAAACAAAAAACATTATCGATTACTGTAGCTCAGGCTCATAACAGGTTTCAGCGAAGCCTAATTCTGAAGTAACACCAAGTGGGAGGAGATGTCACAGTAGCAGCTTCCAAACTTGCCGTGAGGGGAGGTTGGGCACGAGAACAGCTTTGTTCAAAACAGGAGACGAAATGTTTTTGTCCAAGCAATACCCTGCCTAGCCCCTAAAGTTAACTGGCACACATGTCAGCTCACCCGCCATCCGAATTAGGACAGGTGCTTACAAAAAAAGGAGGAACTAACTTACGGGAATTGGCAGAACGAATGGAATTCCTCTAATGGTCCGATCTATGTCCGTCCTATAGGTTCCATGTCCGCGGTCTAAGAATGTGAACCAATGCTAAGTGTTGGGCTATTAGTGCACGGAAAGAAGCGTTTCTTGTTTTCCCCTCGACAAAAGAGTGCCCACATCTACATGATTGTCTTCCATCAAGCATCAATTAGAAGGCCTGCAAACATGCTCTTCTTCTCAGAGCATCACGGCGAGTCATTCCATTGATTAGCTCGCAGGAAATGGCTCATGCATTTGGTCTACATTATAACAAATGTTCTCTATGCATTACAATTGAATTGTGATTGTTATGTCCAATCAATGCTCAAAGGTCACGGGATCGCCGCCGCTAGCGCTTTAATGGAGAAGTCGATGAGGATTCATTTTAATCACTGCGGCCGTTGCCAGAACGAGAATAGCGTAGCGCCACGATGCCGTCAACGGGCCAGTAATTACAGCTGTTTATACAGGTTGGTGCACTGGCAATTTAGAGATCTACAAATCTCTTGTTTTTTCTCACGCTTGTGCTTGGCGCGCAGCGTGGCATCAAATGGAGTGTAACTGCAAATGATATTGGTTTCATTTTGAGAGGCCGCATTTGCCGAGGAAGCTGTCACTTGACGTACTTTTGTGTGCGACAGCGTGTTATTAAAGTGCATGTTAACACTCGCCTCAAGTGCTGGTAGGAGGTGCTCTTAAATTAGTCTTATTTACAACACCAGCACTTGATAAGTGCACCTTTTAAGTGTGCAAACGCGGGCAAAGTAAATGTTCTCTTTAGATAATTGAATTGTTACCGGAGAAATAAGACAATTAGCTATAGAAAGTACTTCATTTTTCTGTAATTCACCTTGGCAACAACCAGCAGCCACTCAACAGGACTCACTTTCAGGTCAATTTTCTGCGTGATAATTATCTGTGATATCAAACATATTTTAAAAATATATATTTTTTAAGAAAATTACTAAAACGACTGCCGTGAAACTACAGGAAAATTAAATCATTCTTAAAAATATATTTATAGTGAATACATCAGTTTAAAAGCCATGCATGATTACACTTTGCCCTCTAATTTACGCGAAAAAATGTACCTGCTTAAATCCTCCCTTTACCGAAAAAGGTCCAACTTCAAGGCAGTGGCTTTATTTTTGCTGGGACAAGACAAGAGGTGCTAAGCAGTAGCTTGTGAGCTAACAGGCTTTCAGGACCCTTCTGGGGCCGGTGGATGTGATGACACTGAACAGTTCTGTAAATGGTGGCATCCAGGAGGTATACCTTTTCCCGAGCAGGCGTAGCTATCGAGCTTACTGAATTTTGTAGTGGTAGTAATGACTCCTGATACACGTACAAGGAAATGGTGGTACATTGGCGCTAAAATGTCTCAGAAGTTACAAAGATGATAGGACTCAGTATGTCCAGTTGAATATTGTAAAATCTAGAGAGTTGAAGATAACTCCCCCAAGACTCTGTTCTTGGTCGTAAATTATTTATTTTGTATATCAATGATATATGCTGTGTCTCAAAAATTCTTAAGATGATATTATTTGCAGACAACACAACTTTATATTGCTACGGAGAAAATCTCAAACAGCTTTTGAACACTGTGGAAAAGAATTGTACTAAAAAAAGAATTGGTTTGACATTAATAGGCTATCATTGAATTCAAGCAAAACATTATATAATATTTGGTACCCAACAAGTTAAACATCAAGACTAAATAATTGTTGACTGAATTGAAATAGGAAAGAGTAAATAACACAACATTTCTTAGTAAAAATCTATTAAAAAAAATGTGCTGGAAATCACCTTTAGATAATATTATTAATAAAATATCTAAAACTATAGGTGTCCTGTATTAAGCAAAGGATCTACTAAACAAGCCACACTTACGATAGACTGTTCATTATTGCCATATCTGACTTACTGCTTGGAGTTATGGGGTAATACCTATGAAGCAACAACTCACACGATTTTTAAACTCCAAAGTTAAGCTATTCAAAATTAGGGAGAGTTGTTATGCCCTAAGAGGCGAAGGTGTAAATACTAAACCAAGAACCAACATAAGGCAAATGTGTGTTTTTTTTTAAAAGGTGTTCAACCATGGGAGAGTTATGAAAAAAACGTGAATCTCTTCAAATGTACAAAATTTCTTGAAAAAATACAATGCTACATAGATAACGACAAATGTAAACCTAAAAAATTATAAATACCTTCATGCTTATTGCTTTATTTCCTCTTTGTTGTCAAAAACGAGGCTGTGTGGATAATTTTGCTGGTTGACTTTGCCCATTATGAAAAGGAAAGACAGCTTGACTTTAGCATTCAAAAATGCATGAGCAGTGGGATGGCTCGTATGGATTTCAGAAGGTTTGGGGAGATACACAACGAAGTGCAACCATTCCACGTTGTGAACGCGCCACGGTCGTCACTTGAGTAAAGAAGGTTTCAGCAAAGCATTTCTAGACTTCCATTTCAAACAAATTGGACGAGTATGAAGAAATCAACAAACAGAAGGTCAGTACAAATGGTGCTTCTCAGTCCCTGTTCTTTTTTTTTTTTTTTTTTTTTTACAAGGCTTGACATCATAAAGCACTCGCCGAAAGAGCGGAAGCGCTCACTAAAGGTGGCCGTTCTGTCAGTGACTCATTGCTTTTGCAACAAATTGCTTCCACTCTGATAAAGTCCCTCCCTCACCTGAGCGAATGACTTAAAGAAATGATCGTTTGCTCATGTTTACCCAAAATATATATATTTTTTGGAATGATTCACTTATGACCTACACAACACGAACATGAATTTGATTTATGTGGTCATTGTCTGGAAGTGGACAGTTGTCATTTGTGTAGAGATCATATGTCAGAAAGTACAGTGGGCTTCCGGTTTACGAGATTAATCCGTTCTGCAGTTGGGATCGTAAGGTAAAATTGCAGTATGGCGGGCAATCCAAACCAATTTTAAATAGGTAATGCGTGCAAAACCCCAGGTAAAAAAATCAACATGGTATAGTAAGTGCTACATACAGTATATATAATATACATTTATACAATTAAATAACATCATAAATAAAAGCTATTTGAAGGATTTATTTACCTTTGAGTGGTGTGACGAGCATGTTATGGTCATATCCCCTAGTGACGGTAGCCTAGCCTAGGCTAGGCTAGCTTCGTATTTCTTGATTATTTCCAGCTTCGTTTCCATATAAATCATCTACTTGCTGCTCTCTTTAACATCACTAGCAATCTTGGGACCCAGGGCTTACCCATCCAAGTTTGAATGAAGCAGTAAAAGGCACAATAAATAAGGTATTTTAAGCACTCAGATGAGATAGAGTCTTTAGCATGCGGCCAATTTGACCATGATGCCAAACTGTAGCAGACAAGCATTGTAGTGACGGAAGCAGTGTCGCATGTATAGACGTATGAGCGCGGTCAGTGACCATGGCGTGACCGCCATGTTGGATGTGTTGCATGGCGTAAAAAGGGGACAAAAACGGTGTAAGGTGAAAAAAAAAAGCAAGGCAGGGGCGTCGTAGACCGGGGGTCCACTGTAATGGAATGCTAATCGTTACTTGTGTTTTTTTTTTAAAAGAAACCACAACACTATGTTTCATACTGAACAAGCAGTACATGTGGCACTTCGTTTGGTGCTACTGTTTTGGTTAGCAGTGTTGTTTCCTCGGACAGTTTTAAGGTGTTTAAATGTTTTGACCTGAATATGATATGAACTGGAACAGTTATATTTTTTATATGGTTTACATCATATTGGTGGCTGATTTGATTTTCCCCCAGAAAATTCCACCGAATTTTCTCTTATTATACAACTTGTATCTCACAAAACACATCTGTTCCAGCGAAGTGTCCCCTTCACCTCTAGCGTGGCATGTTTGTGTTGGATGCTGCAGGAGAATAGATGAGTTCAAGGCGTTGTGACCTTGAAGAAAACAAATATTCATGATCAATAGTCACTTTATTCGGAGCATCTCAATGATCTCAAAGCGCACGGCGACGCTCCCCCCTTTTCCAGCGAGATTTATTCGGACGAGGCAAGAGGACGTTTGGAACGAGTGGGCCGTATCGCAGCCGCTTTCAAATGTCATGTAATCGTAGGTTAAAGGAGAGCTAAGTGATGCCGCAGATTATGAATTAGCCATGAAACATAATACAATTCTTTGTTGCGAGCACAGTACAGCTGCACAATTAAAGTTATTTATCTCTCCTGTTTCTTTCTTCTCCCCCCGCAAGTTCATCAATTATATTGTGCTACACTTAATGTCCATAAGAGGATGATGCATGATTGCTCTAATTATTTCTTATTCACCATGCTTTCTAAAGCATATCAATTTTGTTAATACCATGTAATTAAAACACGTCAGCACGCTACAAGTCGCTCGGCCCGTATTAATGACTATGAAAATTATTTTAATTAAATAGCCAATTATAGAAAAGTCTTAAGCATGAGAATTGACATTTAAATGAATTCCATTTAAATTGCTTTTCAACATTGTTTTATCAAAGCGTTGCGGCCTGAATAAATTATCACAAGAAACAATATACTGTGCCATTGATCATACGCAACGAACATTTTCAAACGCCTGCCTGATGCCATACATCATACACGCTGATTATGTTTTTGACAAACTCATTTGTTTCACACAACCTCTGCACACTTCTTTTAAAACTATTTCAAAAGAATAGCTTGTTTGTTTTTTCTCACCCACAATTTGAAATTTGCCCCAACTTTTCCTGAGCTCTACATCTCAAAAGATTAACTCTTAATTAATAGATTAATAGAATGTAAAACGTTCTTACTGCTCAGTATATTAGTAATACAATTTATTTCATATAAGAGATTAGTTTGACCAAACTTATGCTAGCTTCAAGGCCATGCTGAGTGGCAAGCTTTTTGGGGTAATATTTTACATTTCAGCAACACTTTCATATCTGCTTATCAAGTCAAATTAATTTGAGTATTTTTTAACCTAACTTTGAACACCTTTTCACTAGTTTGTTCAGAAATTTGTGTGTGCAGACACTATTTTAGCATATATTCTTTTTTATTGAATTAAAAAAAGGAATTCCTCCAATTAATGCTGCCAATCATTACTGATCATTTTAGTTTGTTTATATATTTGTTATCAAATATATAATATAATATAGCAAAGTCAGGAAAAATGGAGACAACCAGAAGAGACGCTGTTGATAAACTTTCAAAAAGTTTGCATCTACTTTTTTTTCTCTTACACTCATACACAACTGTGAACCTAATCATCGAGTATTAAGAATTAATCAAGTGTATGGCAGGGCAACTTGTGGATGCATCACCATGACAACACGCCTGCTCACGTTGTCATTACCATCCAAGATTACCTGGCTAGGAAGAACTGGGGCAACCGATTCAACCCCCACCCCCCCAGCAGACCGGTGAAGGTGTGGATGACATCAAGATGGCCCTAATGAGTGAGCTGTGGTGGATCCCTGAAGAATGGAGTGTAAGGAGGTCTGGCAGAAAAGACTGTGAAAGTGTGTTAACTCAAGTCAATGTACCATAATTCCCCAAATATAGGACACATCTGTGTATTGGAAACAATTTTAATTTGGGGGGTCAAATTCTGGTATTTTCTATGTTACCACGTAAAGCACGCATCGACAGTTTGTCGACAATTTAACAACTATAGCAAAACAGAATAAATCTCATCTTTGTAAATTCTTCATATTTTCTTGTGTTCTTATCCGTAAGTTAAAGATTTGCTGTGTGTTATGTGTTTTTCAGATTTCCCACATTGTGAGTGGCCAGTGAACGCCTTGCCAGTGATATATTGAACACACCCGAAGCAGTTTTTTTTAGTTTTCCTCGCGACGAGGTTTGAGGTTTTTTTGTTTTTTTTTTTGCCATGAATACCCGAAGTTGCACACCATCCATGGACATGACTTTTACGTGATTTTCTCCATTTTACTAAGAATCCGGTGTGAACAAAAACTGGACTCAGATGTTGATTCGGTTTGCTTGCTTCTTTTAACTAAGAACATGGATGATATAAAAATGCACATCTGTCCGTCAAAACTCAGTTTATGTGGCTGATCAGTCTTCCTCGAATGGTTTCGAGAACCAAAATACAATTTTTAGGTTACTGTTTTTAGGGTGCACCCATAATTTTGCCATTCATTTTTGAGAAAAAAAAGTATGTCTTTTATTTGCTGGAATTACAGTAATTGTTATAGTACTCAGTTACCAAAGAGTCTCAAAGAGCTTCACAGGCCCACCGTTGACAATGATTTGTGATGTTTCTTCTGGAATAAAAACACTTTGGGTAGAGATCACAGAAAGCTTTTAATATGAAATGTTCTAGCTTTTGCAACTCCTTGTCCTAAAAAAATAAATAAATCAAACGTCAGTTAAAAAATTAAATAACGTGAGATGTTTCTCCAAATTGTTCAGACAATTACTTTGGCGATTTTTAAAGGTTTAGTCTTCATATACAACGTATGTTTGAAAAGTTTTAACCATCGTGTATATCAGATCTTTACGGAGTCTGTTAAGAAAACAATGTTCATAAATCTTTTGTCTCTATTAGATTTTTTGACGCTTGAAATTATTCATACACCCCTTGTATTTTGTTTTCACCTGGAAGACATTCTTCGTCTATTGGCTGCTGCTGCTTTACGGGCATAGAAGAAGAAAAATGAACACTAGGAAAAGGTCTTCTTTTCAAAGCAGTGTAAGCTAGAAGAAAACACATCTGAGTTGTGTTTAGTTTTGTAAATTTTTTTAAATAATTATAATAGGTCATATAAAAGCTCATTTTCCACCTTCGCAACGTTAAAGAGGATCCGGCTTGTTCAAGTTCGTTGGAGAGCGCAACAGTGCCTCCTCATGGATGGAAGAGGAATGGGTCTTTAAAGACATCTGAATATCCAAATTGGTAAGTGTGTGTGTGAATATCTTGCTACAGGCTGAAGTTTGTCTCAAGTTGAAACTGTTGTAATTGCTATCGACATACGAACGCACACCTACAAATCACTAGCGGAATTGAACAATTACAAATGGTAAGCATAATAAACACATACACATGTGAAAAAATGTGATTATTCCATATATTTTCGAATCTGAAAAATACTGTAAATATCGTTAATATGTTAGTGGATCTGAAACTCACCTGAGAAAATTGTGAGTATATTTGTGGATTTGAAAAACACGTGAACATTGCATATATATATTTTAGTGAAGAATTTTGACATAGAGGTTGACTTTGAACGGATCTGATATTTAGAGATTAGCAGAAATTGTTTTCTTAACATTTGGGTGCAACACTGACTTATTTAGATTTTTTTCCCCCCCTTTCCTTTCCTTTCCCTTTTTTTTTATTTTACAAACTGAGTTAAATGTAGATGCATTTTTGGTTCTGTTATCATAAGTGGGGTCATACATGTGCAGCCCACCCACTTTGTTGAAAAAACACCAGTGGCTGAAACATCCCGTCGTTTAATACCTACTTAAAACATACAGAGGCTCATATATTATCCCACATGATTCCCATAAAATGTTAAATATTTTTTCCCTCCAACCATTAGTAGTGCATCACTGTTAACCCATGCAAACAATACTTGCAAACTATTGTGACATTCATTGTATATAATGAAATCTTAATATGGTGCATATTTAAGTGAAAGGTTAGCAACATAAAGGGCAAATGGATTGCCACTGCAATGAATTTTAAGCAGCTATTGATTTTTACACTACAGGCCGCCTCTTTTCTTGAATGATAATTTTGAAATGACACAACCACATCTTAAAGCACTCTGATACAACAGACTATCAGATATTCCATATTGTTTTGGATGGGAACTCACTCTTCCCCCACCAGTGGGAATACTAATAAGGAAGCACTCTCCAAAAGTCAATTAAAAGAGAAATTTAAGACATGTGCTTTGAAATATGTGATAAGCAATTTAAAGCTGCACATGTGATGAAGTTTTAGTGTCCTAATATTAAAGTGTATTTATAATCATGACTAGAATAGCACACAGTAGAGCAAATGAAGGCATGGTTGACAAAACTGGCAGATGGCATTGTGGCAAGCGGCCATTTCTCCAATCAGCAGCGTGCACCCTGACCACAACGAGCCAGTGGATAGCAATGAATGGGTATCTCTGTTCTGCTAATCTAGAACAACATTCATTCCTGTTACTCCCTAAAAGGAAACATATAATATGTCAACATAAATAGTGATCTTATTTCAGTACTTTTATCTGTCAATCCATTTTCTAGGTTGTTTATCCTCATATAGATTGCAGGTGATCTGAAGTCTACTCGCTGAGGTGTGTAGTGCTTTAATTGTAATTCAAATGCCTGAAGGAAAGAATAAATCCATCCAACAAAAGTGAAAGAAAATGTATCAAGTTGTCTATGTTTTATGGCAGTCATAACACTTATAAACAAGGGAAATGGAGTGTAACTCTTCTCAGCAAATCGCATGTTTTATTTCGAGCAATTTAGCATGTTCGTGTGTGCATGTCAAGCAAGGGGAAGAAAGTTTAATATAAACAAACCATGTGGAGCTTTAAAATGAGATAAAAGGAAAGGAGGTTAGGTTAAGCCTGGTTAGCTTTAAATGCTTAAAATTTAAATTGCCAAGATAGTAATATATTTTACATAAAAATCATATGTGCCGCTACTTGATATTTTATGTTTTGGGCTCTTAAGGATGCCTTGTTCAAAAGCATTTTAATCATATTGAAAATATATATAAAATTGGTCAACAGTCATCTAGCAAATGCATATTTATTTTAATTTGAATGTCATTTGGTGACAGCAAAATATTTGGATTTAACTATAGTATACATTATCACGTTTCTAACCCCATCTTTCTAACCCCAACGAGTAAAAGGTTGTTGTGGCTTCAATAGAAATCACACTGCTGGTTTGAATTCAAGAGAAAGATGAAGCAAACGTCACATGCATTTATTTTAATGACACAATCAACCCCATTATAGGACCCTCTATCTTTGTAAATGTGTGTTTAAAGTACATGTAGTGTCATTTTAGTGACAACACACTGAATTATAATGCATGCTATACACTATATGATGTGCTGGGTTTTGAAGTGAATACCCATGATGCAGGCTATATGAAGAAACAGAAGGCAGCTTGAGTAGAAATAAGTGTCATTCTGGCAGATTTGAAACAACAAGCAAACTTTTCACCCATCACTTTAAAAGCACACAGGTATTCAAGATAGGACTGAACATGGATTTGTGTATGAATATGCAAAACTGTTTAAAGTGTGGATAGTTATTCAGAGTGAACTTGATTTAGTGGAGCTATAAAATCGTACTGCATGCCGTTGACTACATTACGACTTGATAACGTTCAGTTTTAATCCAAAACTCCCGTTTTGGCCTATAGCTGTACAACTACTGCAATTGGGAAAAAAAAAAAAAAAAAAAAAGTTTGGACTTTAGTCGAAAGCACCGTGGTTCTGAATTTCTTCAGGTATATTAAAACAGTTTATTATGTGTGTGTGTGTTTGTGTGCGTGCGTGTGCATGCGTGTGTGCGCGCCAACGTGTCAGTTAAAATAATAAAAATCGAGAGTCAGTGCATTGTGTGTAAAAGTGTCACTTTACATCTTTTAACTTTCACTCCAGAACGTTTATTGTAGGCTGTGATGCAAAATGACAAATTAAAATAACACATTTAAAAACATTAAGCGTTTCCTGCACTTGTTTTCAAATGTAATCCTACCGGTCTCTTTTTGTGCCTCCGCGCGTGCGCGTCCGTAAGCGCGTCTCTCGGAAACAAAAGTCCTTAAAACATGTTTGAGAAGTGCGTATGACACAACATCTGGGTATTGAACCACTGTATGTATACTTCATGACTTGAATATTTATTTTCTTTTAACTTTTAATTGAAGAATCCTTATCTTGGCCGTTAGTTTTACCCCCAAATAAATAACTAAAAGGCTATTGTGGGTTCACTAAACCTCAGTGGCTCGCGTGGTTTGGAAACAAACGTTTAATGCACTTGTTTAAAAACGTATTCATGATAGGAGCGTTTTGTGTGTGTTCGCTTCTAAAGCCCTTTTTTTTTTGCACTGTCCCCAAGCTCCACCCCCTCGCGCACCGTGTGACAACAACAAGTCATCCAGCGAGCCGAGCTTCACTTTTCAGCTCATTTTCCTGCTGTCATTCCTCCTCCTATCTTTGATCATTGTCCTGCCCCCCTCCTCCTCCACCACCTCCTCCTCCTCTCTACCCCCATCACGCACTACTCACGCGTCTCTCCTTCTTGTTCTTCTTCTTCTTTTTTGGCGCCCCAACTTCCACGCAACTTATCCGAGGAGCTCGAAATAGGAAAAGAAAAAAAAAACAAAACACCCGCGCAACTCCAGTGGATTCTTTTATTCGGCAAGGCTGGCTCGCACACTTTGAACTTGGGCGACTCTTCCGTAACCCCCCCTCCCCTGCAAGCGCTGTAAGGTGACCATGGCCGCCGTCCCGGCTGCTCTCCTCCCGCCGACTTCCCTGGTCCCTCCGCCGCCTCCGCCGCCTCCTCCTCCTCCTCCGCCCCCGGCCGCGATCTCCGGCGGCGCCGGCATCAGCGCGTCCCCGCCGTCGGCCACCTCCTCCCCTTCGCCGTCCTCCTCCTCTTCGCTGCCTCCTCTGCCGGCCGCCGTGGGAGCCGCGCAGGCGCTCTTCCGCTCCGAGCTGCTGGCCGCCGGCAGCCCGGCGGGCATCCCCGGAGCAGGCAAGCCCGTCTACTCCACGCCGTCGCCCGTGGAGAACATCCCGCAGAACAACGAGTGCAAGATGGTGGAGCTGCGCGGGGCTAAGGTGGCCTCGTTCACCGTGGACGGCTGCGAGCTCATCTGCCTACCGCAGGCGTTCGACCTGTTCCTCAAGCACCTGGTGGGGGGCCTGCACACCGTCTACACCAAGCTCAAGAGGCTGGAGATCACGCCGGTGGTGTGCAACGTGGAGCAGGTCCGAATCCTCCGCGGGCTCGGCGCCATCCAGCCCGGCGTCAACCGATGCAAGCTCATCTCCAGGAAAGACTTCGAGACGCTCTACAACGACTGTACCAACGCCAGGTAAGTGAAAGCAGTTGAGGGAGAGAGAGGGGCGGGGAGGGGTCGACTGTGGTCCGCGCACGGGATTCTGCTTCGGTGCTACTTTTGCTACTGTGGCCGCAAAAGTTAGTTGGCAGCTTACTTAAAGTTTTTTGACCCATGGGGTCAGTCAGAAAAAAGTTGAAATCAAAGTTACGTTGTAACAAGGTCACGTCCTGGATGAATTAAATTGCACTTAATACTTTACTCTGATTCTAATCCGCCAATGAGAATTTAAATTTACTTGAATATTTATTCATTTTGTTCAACACACTAATTAGAACTAAAGCAGTCACAGGAAAGCAAGGGGAGCAGTCAGAGATAAAAGGGGCACACAAACAGTGCTTAGGATTTTGGGACAGTGATTTGCTCAATGGCACGTCGAGCTTTCAACGCTGCCATTTATAAACTTTGTCCCTAGCGGGACTTTAAATGTGACAATTCAATTTACTGAATGAGCCTCTTCTTCCTCAAATTAGCAATCAGAATATTTTATGCATGTATTGATGTACACTATTTTTTTTTCCAGAGACACTACATTTTCACATCAAATGTAAAAAAAAAATACAAATATATTTTTTTATTGACTGCCGTTCCACTCCATAATTATAATCACAAATGTACCAAGTAGACAGGAATTATGATGGGAGATTAACGAGCCTCAATTAAACAGCCTCCATTTGTAGAAAACTCAACGACACATATTCATCGACATACTCACGTACACACACAGGCGAGGGAATTAATACATCACTCAATTTTAGCAACCTAAATATTTTGGAATCTTCATATGTTTTAATACGGCATGATTAAAAGGCCTGGATCGATGCTTGATTATTTCTGTCTCCCTCTCACACACACGCTGGTCAGACTGACCGTCTCACCTGTCACTGTGATTGATTCTGTATTGATCCCCTCCTAACAGTATCCACGGAGACGAGCGGGGAATGCAAATATGATGGGAACGTGGCGGAATAGTCATAACCACTTACTCACTTAGTCAGCTAAAAAGATGTAAACTACTTGAACCACTCATTGCCACATTTGCGCATTTTATATCAGTGAATGAAAACATTGTTTGATAGTGCATTTGTTTTGATAGGATATAGTAAAGTTGGATGGCCTTTTTTAATCATATTCCATACGTACTAAATGTATTGAAAATCATGACAGTCAAGAGATGTTTTTTTATGTGCATATGTGGTCAGATGTTTCGACCGGCTTCGTCTTTGAGAATTCTGCATATAGATGCCATGCTTTTCAATAGATGGCTGCAATATGCAGTCACTAACATTTGGCAGAAAGCCCTATGGCATATGTTGTGGTCATCTATCGTCATACATTTATAGTTTAAATTAGGCCTTCATAGCTATTTCTGTATACGCTCCCTGGGGCCTTTGGTTGCCAAGGTTTTCCCCTCCTGTACACTTATTAGATATTACTGAACAATGAAAGCAAAAATGGGTAAATCTTGACACATATGTCATCCACTTCCTGTGTGGTGACATAGCAGAACTCCTCTTCATGTCAATGGCTAGGTGCGCATTTGCCCGTGTCGTTTTGGTGGATTGGTGGGAGGGTTAAAGGATAATGCAGTGCCTCGCGCCGCTTTAATGACGCTAAAGTGCCGAGCTATTACGGGGCACACGGACACAGCGCTGTAATTGTCTGTGAAAGCCGCCAGGTCCTGCGGGTCGGTGCCGGGCTCCAAATCAATCAGTCAAGAAGAGGCCTGCCCGCCCCGGTGTCCGTCCACCCGCTCGTCCCATTTGGAGAATTACATCACGTGCGAGAGGCATCTGCTGGATAAAAGGCTTCTGTTGCTTACAATGATTTTATTTGCCGGGGATGTGTGTGCGTGTGTGGGTGTGTTAGTGTGTGATTGAACGGTCGCTGACAAGACGGTCAGTTTGTGTAAACAGGCTGCCCGCCCCCATCCCCTTTTTTTTCCCACCCGTCAGATTAAAAAAAAAAAAAAAAAAAAAGTATCCTCTGGAAATGGTCTCGCTCCACCATCATTCCTGCTCTTCTTTATTGACGCAACAATGAGGTGAATAATACTTGTGTATGGTGTACAATGGGGTGGGCACTATTTCACATGCGGCTATTAAGCCCCCCTTCGTTCACCCCCGCTTGTCTATTGTGCTTAAACAACACTGCTCAACATTGTGCCATCACTGGTTGTTGCCTCTTAGAAATCGTTTGGATTTACTCAACTCACGATGCTGACCCTGTTGCAGCTTTTGTGGACATTGTGGCCAATGAAAAAAAAAATAATGGTAATAGCCATCTTTTACAATTTAAGATATGAACAAGGTGTTTGTAAAAAAAAAAAAAAAAAAGACAGTTAAAACATGTAAGTGTACGTGCTCTTCTTTGGACTGCGACGTTTAATTTTGTGTTCGGGTTTGCAGAGAAGCTAATGAATTGCTTTCTGTTGACAGACAAGGCAGCATGAGTTAAAAAAAAAAAAGAGGTACCCTATGTCAATAAACTCTCAATATGGTAAATAAATGCTGCACACTAAGTATCCCCCTGGGAAAAACCTGTTGGCTGTTCCATGAAGGTTGCCAAAATGTGTTGAGTTAAAATCCATTACCACAGCAAAAAAATCTGTCAACCTTTGATGCAGTTAAAAGAAAATACAAACACGTTGGTTAACAATATAGGAATCAATATTAGTGATAATATTATTATGTCAAACACATACTTCATTTTATGGTGTTTTGGCCTGAGCCTAACCTATAAAACCAAAAGACCATGTATATATTAAAACAATGATTTTGTATATTTTAATACAGATGAATTTATTGTTTTTTGGTGCCAAAATACTGGGAAAAGTGTCTTGAAAAAATTAATTGTATTAAATAGCAGTTGCAACATTATGGCTGATACCACTAGGTGGCGCTTGCAGAGAAAATAGGCATCAGCTAGTAGTTGATGTTTAAGGTGTACCAAGAAATATTTGGGGGGGTAGTAATTGTATTACAATTGGAAGCCTACGTTCGTAGCCACCGTGTGAACAGATATGGTTTGGTTTAAAAATTAACTCTTTTTTTGGCTTTGACAGAGGGCAATTTTGTTTATTTTTTGTGGTGACTTAGATGTGGTTTTCCATCATGTGCCTTTGAGGTACACTGTGTTTTTGTACTTTGTAATTATTGTTAATCTTTCGGAATATAGCCATTGTTGACCCCTTGATTTTCTTAAGGGCTCTCCTGTGCTGCCTCTCCTTTCCTGACCACACACACACGCACACACGCACACACACACACACACACACACACACACACACACACACACACACACACACACACACACACACACACACACACACACACAGATCTAGGTTCAGTAATCTCCCTTACATTACGAGCGGCCCTCCAGGAGCCCCTCTGTTCCAGCTACTTGTTTTCCTTTTCATTTTCCCCGCGGTGGGATGGAAAAAGGTTCTTATTGCCGTGTGACACTTGAACTCTCTGAAAGGTTATTATAACATAGGAGGAGGTGGCGGTGGGGTGGCGAGCTGTTTGGCGGGCCGAAAGATATCGCATATCTCTCATTGGTCTGCTGTTGCTGAGAAAGGCACAGCAATGTTGCAGTTAATTGACAATCATGATCCCGCCTCACTCACCCTGAAGGTTAAGCACCCCAGACACCGTCATGCAACTAGGGAAGGAAGATCCACTTAAATAGACCGAGAGTCAACTGTGATGTTGTGAGTTTATTCACAGAAAAGCAAAATTATGATTTTTATAGGTGCAGCTTTATTTCTGTGAATATCTTAAATTAATATTTTCTTCTAATGCTGAACTGTTCTTTTTTTTTTTCCTTTGGGATTTTTTCAAAATTCAATTAATTTTTATTATAATTAAATAATCCTATAAAATTATCTTTCTTTTTTATATAATTTCACAGGAATACAAAATAACTCTTAACATATTCTTCTTTTAAATATTTGCTTCGAATATACCGCCACAATCTTATCTGCAATTATTTACATTACTGTCATATTTAGGGTTCCTCATCTTATGACAATTTATGACAATTACTTGCAATTTCACAGTTTTTTGGTAAAAATACATTTCAATACATTTTTCCCTATAATTATGTTTTTGTCTTATACTGTTTTAAAACTGAGAGCTTGGATACTGATGTATATGACAAGTTACCTGTTTGATACTTCTGAAAGAACCAATTCTCTAAAAAAGCCTAAATGATGTTATTAGTACTTTTTTATTGAATTAAAGACAGCCATGTTCAGTCAATTGGAGGTCAGTGATTATGGAGGAAAACATAAAATTGAAATAAGCTTATTATTATGAACCTTAAATGATCACTTCTATGACATTGTTAGGAAATCACAAATTCCTATTACTGATGAAGAATTATTACAACAGGTCTCCGGGCTAATCAAATGGACCTTGGTGGCAGACCTGTGGGTCTGTGTTGGTGACCCCTGATCTAACGGATCAGATGAAACCTGTCAAGGGTTGCCAGCCCTTCAAAAATGCACTTTTTTCACTCAACCTTTTCAACAAATGCACCTTTTTGACACTTATTTCCCCACAGCGCTTTGAGACAGGTGGGACCCCCATTTCATGTTAAAACGGTTGTCCTCATATTGTTAAGACATGTTTCTCATAGTATGGCTTTGTTTTTTTGTTAAACTAATTTTTTCCAGAAAACTTTCTTTTCAAAAATGTCAATGTTTTCATAATGTTACAACTCTCTCTCCTAATATAAGTGTTAGTTTTTCCACGCATTTTTTAGACTGATTTAGCGAGGATGCGCAACAACACATTTTAATAATAGCAACAAACCACTTTAAAAGAGACCCATTTCAAATCAGATATATAATATTACAAACATTAAAGGAGATGTTTTTTCACTTTTTTACACCCCCTTTGAACAAAAGCACATCATTGGCAGCGTTTTCCAAGCAGCCCGTCACCCTGGCTCGTTTGTGCACCTTTCAAGCATGTTTAAGCTTACACACACGCGTACACACATCTGGAAGTGACGGTAATTATTTTGCACAGCGCTCAGTGTGATCTGCACCCTCTACCACCAACCAACCCCCCTGCCCCACCTCCTTTTTCCCTTTCCACCGTGGAGCTCTCTTAAATATATTTGTTTTCTTACAAGGCGCCAATGTGTTTACACGTACTCAGGGGAGATTTGTGGATTCCGTTCAAATGTTTCTACCCGGTTAGAGTGGGTGCTGAGATACCCGTCACTCGGCAACCGCATCCAAGAGGGAGCCCGGGCGATAATAACTTCAAAAACAAGAGTGACAGATGCCTGATTAGACAGGGTAGGGATGGGGGTGGGGGAGGAGGGGGGGGGGGGGGCGATAATGGTAGACAATGCTGTTTCAAATCAAAATCTAACCGTGCACTTCCTTGAAAGTCAAATTGCAGTTTTATTGTTTGGGACTGTTTAAAAAAGATTGGGATGTATTTATCTTCCCTAATCCTTCAGTAGATTTTTGCTAAATTTGATTAGGTACAGTACAGTACATGTGCTCAAGTCAACTGTGCAGGTGGCAGATGGCAGCAAGGTGCGCCGTCCCCCTCACCCCATCCTACATTCCCCTTGCAAATAGTCTCCTTGAAAAATCAGAAGAGCTTTATTAACTTGACATTCATCCAGTTGGAACAAGTGCAAGATAACCTCCTCCCTCCCAAAATCCCAGCATTGTTTTGAGTGAAGGGACCGTAGAGTTGACTTGTTAAGAGAGGCTTTGTTTGCCGTCGTCTTAACGACGTTTGTGTCTTTGGGGGCTATTTGCATGGCTAAGACGTAGAATTGCTTCATTTGCCTTCTCCAGATCCCACTCTTATTTGTATCCAAAGTCAGATACATTAAAAGACAAAAAAGACTACCACAAGGAGCTTTAAGTGTTACCAAGAGAAAATGTGGTTTTAAAAATGATAACTATATTTTTCAGGACTTTATTCTTGTAAACATTTCAGTTTGACTGTCTTAATATTATTGTTTTTTTTGTTTTTTTTTTTACATTGATACAGCTTGCAAATCTGCACCTTTTCCCTTCACATTGTAAAACAACTTTTTTTTTTTTTGCTCAAAAAAGTTACCGTTGTTTTAATCAGATCTGTGCTAGGAACAAAATCCGGTCCAGGACTTGCTGCTGACACAGATCGGTCACAGCCCAGGAATCATCCCAAAATTCCCAATGGCCACCATGACCCTGGTTTTCATTGCTCCAATTTCATGCTCATATTAATTTATGTGGTGCAAATTTTACTATACATATTATTTAATCACAAATGCATTACAAGTTCATTCTGGCAAAAATATTTGTTATTCCTAAGATTTCATCATTTTTTCTTAAATGTATCAAACTATCCTTACGCTCCATAAGTTCTAACATTCTCATGTTACGAATTCTCTATATGGTGTAATAAAATTAGGGCTACAGCTAATTGTTTTCATTGATAATTCATCCATCCATTTTCTACTGCCGCTTATTCTCAGGGGTCGCAGGCTTGCTTGTGCCTATCCAGCTGACTTCAGGCAGTTTCATTGATTCATCTTTCTTTCTTTTTCACTAATCAATAAATCTAATTTAAAAAAATATATATTCATATGCCTTCATTTAACAATGACCTGACACCATTCAAACAGACTGCATAAACTCTATGAGCAGAAATTGATTTTTACTCAGTTACCAGTTTGGTTAGAAACATCAGGAAATAGGCAAACATCTTGGTCATTGATTGTTCTAATTAAAAGCAAATGTTTTGCTTAGATTTAACGGAGCCCACTTTTGTGACAGAAATTGGATATTTACTACCAGTTGTCAAGCTAAATTTTTGAGCAATTGGACAGTTTGAAATGACAACATGTCTCTAAACTAGATGATTTGAAAAAATAAGATGATTTGATAATCAATTGATTAATAGACTGTCACAATTGAGACAAAGCATAAGATGATTTATTTGATGATTTATTTATTGATTATTTATAGTCAATGAATCACATATAAATCACAAAAGTTTCAAATCAAGTCCCTCCTCCATCACCATCTTCCTCTCCACGATGCGTTTAGCGAGCGTGGCGTGAGTCTTCTATGTGAGGACACTAAATGCTCCTGACAAGTTGGAGGCTGTGGATGAGATTTCCTGATTGGAGGAAAGGGAAGAGGAACATGAGCCCTGGGTCGGCACAGTCTAATATGGTCACATGGAGAAATTGATTTTCCTCTGAATTTAATTAATTTTTCATATAGCCTTAAGCTGGAGTTAAAAAAAAAAAAAAAACGTATTTTCCCTTTTTGGAAAAGTATTGCCTAATCATATTAATGCTTTTTTTTTGCCCTAAGGATGAAAAGATAATTGTACAAATGCATTTGGAAATATGTATCACTGAGTATTTATGATTAAATTATGCAAATAAGCTGCTTCCCATCCTTGGCGGGGCCCAGATTGTCTAATTAGGATTGATATGGCGAAGAGATGTTGAAGAGTCTGAATACAAGCATGTCCAAAAGAGCAGAAAATTGAAAATGACAAGGATGGAATCCTTAAAAAGTGTCTCGTTTGCTCTCACACTACACCCCCTTCCTCTTTTCTGTCTAATTCAGCGTGGCCGTATCAGGAGTTAATTTTCTTCGGCTTCATTTCTCGTCTGAGTTGACAGGAAAAGGAATCCATCAGGGAGGCCATCTCAGATGGGATTCCACAAATTTCCTCCACTTGTTTTCTTTTTTTCTTTCTTTCACGGCGGCTATCAGGGATGAATCTTCTCCTGCACAAACACACATATGTTGTTCCTCAAGAGTTGCTTTCTTCAGCTCTCTACTCCAAACAAGCAACTCAGCTTTAATAATGTCAGCTTATTACAGCAAGAATGACTTGGAAGATTTTGAGATTTGAAGCAGCTGCTCCTCAGGATCATACAAATATAGTTTAGGACATTTGACTATACAAAATGCAGAACCTAACTCAATTTTAGTGTTTGGATTTAATGAGGAAAAGTAAAAGCCATAAGTCTAACATGCACAGCAGTTGTTGGTGTGACCTGTACCTTTATGACATGGTCATGACATGGTCTTGAGCGGCTTCAGTATCTTTTCACCACACTATTACTTCAGTGTTAGTATTTTCTCCATGTTGATGCCATCACCTTGGACTCTATATATATATATATATATATATATATATATATATATATATATATATATATATATATATATATATATATATATATATATATATATATATATATATATATATATATATATATGTGCATACAGTATATGTATATAATTACACATATTGAGCTGTCAAAGGTGTTGTTTGTGTGCGTTTCTATGTACTGCAGGGTAATGGATCCCATCTTGTTAGGTTTTCATGCAAAAATAGAGCCCTCACTGCAACTAGTAACAACTGAAAAACAAAGTGAATCTATTTAAAGAGTGTACCTGAATGAAATGCCATACAACATAAAAACAGTCAGCAGCATGATATGATTTTGTTAAATATCACCTTTAAGGTCTGCTATGTCTTCTACCTGCGTTGAAGAGTGGAATCTGTTATTTTGAAAAAAAAAAAAAAAAAAAGACCTGATTGTTATCTAATCTTTACCTGGCGCTAGCTGAGAAAAGCCCCCAGAGCTAATGACACTCGAGACTCGCGGCTCATTCTTCACGCTGCTTCAAAAGCTTTCGCCCTCAGTCAATACCTTGTGATGACCAACCAAAGAAAAATGACCTTAACTCTGTTTGACGGGAAGTCTGAAGCAGACAAACACTCGATGCAGTCACTATGTGTAATGTGGCTGTGCGTGTGTGTGCGTGTGTTGTGATGGATTAAATCTCACGTATCCGAGTTGAGTCAGCAGATGAGACACTGTTTGAATTTTCAACATAAGGCATTGCATTGTTTTAGGTTTTAATGAGAAGAGCACCCATGGTATTAAAACCTTTGAGGGAATAACTTTGGAATGTGGACCGACTTTAGGGCATCACTGCATGGACAGAAACTTTTTGTTGTGGGACTAAGATCAGCAATAGTCTAATAAAGTTTGTAAAGTAGGCTGTATTACTTGGGGGTAAATTAATAAAATATTCCCCTATTAAAATAGCACTTGTTCTCACTCATATTTTCACTTATCTCTCCAAATAAGAAGAACCATGTGCTTGCTTCAAACTGCTCATTTATCACTCCCACTTGATTGTCAATCTACTCTAAAACTTACACATAAAAGAACAATCACAAATTGTATATTCACCCAATACCTAAATGCTGTAACAAACCAAAAGTTTTGATTTTTCATGCTAACCTATGCTATCAAAAGATTGCGTAAATGTTACAATAATTAAAACCTTCAAGCAATTGTTGCCAAACACATATGGAGCAGCAACACAAAAAACAACACTCGATATAATTTACAGGTAATGGCATGGTGGCGGGGAAATTTGGGCTATTTCCCGAATGGCTGATCCGATCTTATTCATTTGCAAAATTATTATTTATTCCATTGCAAAACTATGAAAATAACATAAATTGCACCATGTAAACACATTAACATTAAATTGTAAAAATAAAATAAATATTTTGAAATCAGAGAAAAACTGTTTTCTAAAATCACTAAAGGAAAAATATTTTAAAGATATTAAATTGAATAGTTTATAATGTCGAGTAACATAAATAAATAAATAAATACATACATACATACATACATATTTTTAATGTTCACATTTTTCATTTAATGAAAACATTTGTTTCCACAATCCAGTCCTTCTATTTTTTTAAAATACTTTAAAATTGGCAAAAAACAAAACTAAACAAACAAACAAATAAAAAAAAACTTCATGTAAAAAGTTATAGCTGAAATCAGAGGTGAAAAAATATTGGAGGTTTTATTTTTTTATCTCATCCAGTCCTCCTTACAGGCACATATTCTCTTGCTGAAACAATAATTATTTCTGGAGTATAGTGTACTGTATAGTTGGCAGCCTTCTCTGCCTCTCTTACTCTTAATTCCTCTGTATCTGTTCCAGTAGACGCCATGTATGTTTTGGCACAACCTGGTACTACACTGACGGACCATCCTGTGTGGAGTGAAAACCTATTAAACGAACAATCACTTAAAAATGCACTGCACTTATGATTAACCAAATTAGAGGAAAAACACTTTGGCTAAACGATTGATTATTCCAGATCACCACATTACACTCCAAACTCAACCATAACAACTCTGTGTAAATGACAGCGATGCTAACAGTACTATAGGTGGAACTCATCTTCTTTGAATGAAAGGCGTGCCTCAGTACTTTGTCATGCATTATAGCAGTAGACTTCTGGTGTAGCATCAAAGCACATTAAGTTCACAGAGGTCTGCCCCTCGCAATCCCATTGGCCCAACAACACCTCGGTTTGACGCAGCGCTTGTCTCAGAGGACATCACCTGTCACTTTTTAAGAGGAAGGTAATAATAGCCAGGCGCCGTAGCAAAGTGGCGGCGCGGGCGATTTTGAGGAAACGTCAGGGAGATGCTGACATTTGAGTCGGCGTGGGGGACAAACAAGAGCGGTGTGGCCAATAAAACGACTCCCATGGTTAATCCGGCTGAACAGAAGACGCGAAGTGCAGAAAGAAGGCTCGGAGTGTCGTTGTTGGATGAAGATGCGTTGACCCGCTGTTATTGATAGCCAACTCATAACCTTCGCAGGTGTCAAGGAGCAACTGCGCTTTGGGACGATTGTGGACGACTGCCAGGAGTGCAGCAAAAAGTCGGCTCAATTCTCGTGAAAGTGGTGACTGTTTGAAGCAACAACTTAGAAGAAAGTGAAAGTGACCCTAAAATACATCTTCTTTAACCATTTTGGTTCTACATGAACGTAAGAAAATTGTCAACCTTAATCACTTACTTTCTGCGGTCTATAAAACTGATGTACCAGCAAGGACACCGGGCAAATTAAATCATCCGCAAGTGTTTTAATTTTCCATCGCAAGCCAATTCTTTCAGCTACCACTTATTTGTGCTAACACCAGCTCTGTTTACGATCACATTATAGAATATGTATTGTCAGTGGTGCACATAACTTTTTTGTGGGTTACTCAAATGAGTACTAGGACATAGTATTTGGTACACACCCTTTCAGTCGTTTTCAAAGTACTTCGGAATGTCGCTTTCACATCGGCAGCGCACAGCCAGCCTGCATCCTTGAAACATTTTGTAACTCTATCAGATATGGTTTGCATAGTCCAAGCTGCTTCAGTAAACAAACAAATATCCTCAGAATAGGAACACATGAGACATGCGTGCTTGCCTTTATCAAAGGCAAGAAGAAAACAATTAGATCGAGCTGGTGTTGTTCCTGTATTTTGTTTTGTCCCCTAGAAAGAGGGACAATTAGCTATTGATTCTCGATTAGCTTATTTGTTAGCCATAAGTCACGCTACTTCTAAGTGCTTGTTTCATACTTGTCAAATAAAGGATGACTGAAAGTTTTCAACCCTGTATCAAATGCACCGGTTTTGTCAGCTAGCTGTGGACATGAGTGGTAAATCTTGCACCAAATTTTTGATTTTTGTAGTGTCACTGCGCCACCAAGCTGCCGTTGTTGACAATATTTGTTAAAAAATTGGATTAATTGTGATTGCTTATGGAAAATGTTGCACTTACAGTATTTAGTTAAAAATTTGGTGGCTCGGTGTAGCAGTGGTACGCATGTCCACCTCACAATTCAGTGACCCAAGTTCAAATCCACCTCGCTCCCGCCTTTTTGTGGGGAGTTTGCATGTTCTCCAGGAGCCCGTGTGGGTCCTCTTTGGGCACCCCAGCTTCTTCCCACACTCCAAAAACATGCATGGCAGGTGTATTGGGGACTTTAAATTAAATTGTCCTTAGGTGTGATTGGGTGCATGAATGGTTGCATGTCTCTGTGTGCTCTGCAATTGGCTACCAACTGGTTCAGAGTGTCTCCCGTCAACTACCGGACGTTTGCTGGGATAGGCAGCAGCAAGCCTGGGTTCGTTGTCAGGATAAGTGGCTATAGAAATAGAAACATAGTTAAAAACTTTAAATGCCATTATGTTTAATTCATCATCGATTCCTTTTCTGTACCACTTAAATGGTTTAAAAAGATCATTTTTAAAATGACCTATGTCAACCAATTACAATGGGTCATAATAGAGCATCTTTGCCAGTTTGTTTGAATCAAGTAATTTGAATACTTTTTTTTTATTTTTATTTTTTGAGGTTATGCATGATAGTTTTGAAATAAGATGACTGTTTTGGATTCATAGCTTGTAGCACATTTACAGGCAGCTTTTTGTTTGTTTGTTTGTTATCACAGGTAGGGCTTGCTTGGCCCGATTATTGTGCATTGTATGTTTTTTTTAGAAACAATTGTAACTTCTGACCAATTTTTTTAA
Organism: Hippichthys cyanospilos; assembly: GCF_059441005.1. Lineage (NCBI taxonomy): Eukaryota > Metazoa > Chordata > Actinopteri > Syngnathiformes > Syngnathidae > Hippichthys > Hippichthys cyanospilos. The sequence continues at coordinate 63,979 of NC_142373.1, forward strand.
TGCTTTTCTCTACTCCCAGTGCAGAGCAAGATCTTAATGTAATGTCAATATTTTTTTCTTCCTAAATTTGTAATAGACCTGTGTTCCAATGCTTTAAGCCCTGTTTAAATTCAAACAGTTAAGTTCATCTCATCTCCAAATCAGCAAGACGTGTCCGCACGGCTGCTTTCAAGCCTGGAGCGACAGGAGAGTAACTTTTTGTGGTCACTCCATTGCGGTGAGGCAAATAATACGGCGCGACGCCTCCTCTATGGAAATAAACGCGGCTCATGGTAATAAATTGGCCCTGGGCTGGGACGACGCGTCCACATACATTAACCCCTGTGCGACTCACACATTTGCAGCGCGCGAGCGGTCGAGGTAGTGTGAAAGAAACAAGTGAGAGAAAGATAGATAGAGGGAGAGAGAGAGTTCACATGTGAACGGGCTTGTGTGAAAAGCAGGATGAATTGAGTCAAGCTGACATAGCATGCCAATACGCTTTGTCTCATTCCCAATGCTGTATTCATTTGTGGTGCTCACACATTTATTGCATGATTGACAATTATGAGAGGCTGACCTACTTCTTTGTATGGCTTTTCATCACTTGCCTCTGCTTTCTTTCTTATGTGCATTGTATACTGTGCTTGAGTATGTGTGGCGTTTAGTCTGAGGGATGGACTCTGTTTTGAAACTCGTTTTTCTCTTCATATAGTTAGTTTGGATAAAATCACATCATCTGTGTTGTGGAAAAAAAACATGTTACTCCATTAAGCAATGTGAGATATCCACGTGGATCACTGCAAAGTAGCTTTTTTTTCTACAAATGAAAAACGATAAAGGAAAAAGCTACTCTAGAATCTCAAAAATTAAACAATTTTCCTGACATTTTTCAAAAAGATTTTCTCCATGACACATTAGAGAAAAGAAATAAACCAGGTAAACGGTCAAAAATCCGCATTGCTTTGCCTGCCACTGTCTGCCATGACTACAAATAAATAAACTAAGATACACTATTGTGGTAAAAAATAAATGCAAACTTTTGAGGAACCACTGAATTACTGTTGATGAAAATTGTGTTGAAGTGATTGAATAATTGTCTTGGAATTGCATTTGAGTGCAGTGCATGCCAGCAACCAGCAGAGGCGCAGTTGATTCACCCATAACCACGTAGTTTTGCTGTCTAAGAAAAAATAAAGGATTATGATGCTGTCTTTGAGCATGACCTACAGCCACAAAGCTGTGCCTTTGAAATGTTTGTACTTTTGAGAAACTGATAAATTAATCATTAATTTTCCCTAGGGTCCCTAAAGGTTATTTGGTCAAATTCCAATCATTTTTGGGTCGGCTTGTGTTTAGTGTTCCTCTTTGTTTCCTTTAATGTGGTCACAGACACATATTTTTTATGTTTTGTTTTTTTTACACACACACACACACACACACACACACACACACACACGCACGCACGCACACACGCACACAAACACACACACACTATATATATATATATATATATATATATATATATATATATATATATATATATATATATATATATTATATATATATATATATATATATATATATATATATATATATATATATATATATATATATATATATATATATATACTGTATATATTCTTTATTTATTTTATTATATTATTATTATTTTTTTCATCTCTCTCACTGCTCGTCAGTGAAAGACTTAATTTAAATCTGCCATTGGCTCATTCCTTTATCATTTTATGGCTCATTCTACCTGTGTATTGTGCCCAGTCGGGCTTGGATCGCTTACGAGTGTCGAGGAGAGCAAGATACCTCCTGGGAACGCCGCTTGACTGGGCCCGGCAAATGATACAAGGCGGGCTTTAGCCGGGAGTTAATATCCTGCAAAATTGTCCCACACAGTCTTGGTGGCAGAACGCTGATGATTAAATGACACAAGCATATCAAAAACATTTTTTGCAGGCGAGTGGGTCTTAAGTATCTCCCAAGGTTACTGTCAGAAAAATAGAGTTGAAGTTGTGGTGGTCATAAATGGAAAATTGAGTGTGGAAATGCATGTACCTAATCGCTTACAATACATTTTAAATCCAATTTAATTATCAGTATTTTTGATGTCTAATGTCACACTGCAGGAAAGCTTTGACTTGTTAAGAAAATTTTAGGACACTCAATGACATTTTTGCTCATTCATTGTTTTCCCTTTGCCTCTTCCTGTACGCTAGATATTGTCATGTATTGTACATTATGTTTGGAAAGATAGATATTTTGCATCATATTGTTCATATTCTATGAGTTAGTTATTTGTACATTTCAATCAAGGATTGTTATTGTCACAGTTTATGGCATTCCCCCCCCCCCCCCCCCCCCCCATGAGTTTTTATTATGCTCATGTAAAAGAGTTACTCATTGACACAACAACAACAACAACAACAACAACATATTATTATTATTATTAATATTATTATTATTATTATTATTATTATTATTATTATTATTATTATTATTATTCCATTCCATCCATTCCTATAGCCACTTATCCTCACAAGGGTCGCAGGGCTGATAATGTCTATCCTAGTTGACTTCAGGCAGTAGGCAGGGGACGCCCTCAACTGGTTGCCAGTCAATTGCAGGGCACACAGAGACAAACAACCATAATGCCATAAATGGTACTTTAGGAAGAGTGAAAAAACCCAAAACAATCTTATGCAATTACCATCCCTATCAAGCAGTTTTTTTTTCCACTACACAGTATTACATCTCCAAGTACTGTACAAATAATTTCTTATGATCCTATACCTACTGTTTGAAAAACTGGATGAAATTGGATCATGAGTTCTTCTAACATTCCCACCCTAATTGTACATTTTTGTTCCATTGCACTATTTCAATTATCCTACAAAAGCTGTTTCAAGATCTCGTTTGTAATGTTGGTCAAATATTGGAATAGTCACACTGTAAACAATTTAAAATTACCCAATAATGGGTCAAAAGAGGACAAATACTTAGGTCAATTTCTGCCAACTCTCCAAGTTGCCCCCCCCCCCCCCCCCCCCATTATATATATATATATATATATATATATATATATATATATATATATATATATATATATATATATATATATATATATATATATATATATATATATATATATATATTTATACATATTTTTTTGACCCATAAATGTGTTATTACTTGTAAAACTATTTGTAAAGTGCATATACATAGAGTTACTCTTCCACTGTCAATATTTTTTTCTAATATATGAATTATTTTGCTTTATTTGCGATGCTATATGTGTCATTGGAAAAGTACTGCAATATTGTATCATGAGTACTGTGCAATTTCTACTTCTGCTTGGTGTTGCGTGCCTCAAATCAGCAATTCCTTTTAAGGATGCCTGCTCATTGACCTTGCTTTGAAGTTAGTTTTAATGAAAATGGAGGTGATCAATTTCTTTTGCAAGAGCATGCCATGCTTTGTTTCAAAGCAGATGAAAGACGGCGTAATAAAAGCCAAAAGGTCCTTCTGTAGTTATCAAATGGCCTTTTTTTTCCTCTCTCCTCCTGCTGACCTTTCAAGAAGCCACGCTAGGAAGTGGAGACAATGCAAAGAAATACAGATCGCATTTCGGGACATCAAACCCTTCTTTGTGCAGTTTATTTGCTCTGGGAAGAAAAAAAAACGACCTGTCATTTGAACACAGGAACAATAAAAAGAATGAACCGCTCACATCAAACAAAGTTTATGTTAACGCAGTGGCGGATACAGTCCGTTTTTTGTTATTTCTTCCCTTATCTGATGCTCACAGCAGCGATGGAGTCCGTGCGAGCGTACTTGTGTTCATCCACCACTAAGCTCTCCAGTGTGTTTCAGCGTCTGTAAACATTCACTATTTGTGTTGACATCGACAGCTGTGCCATTTCCTGTTTCTGTTGTTGCGGGCTATATACAGTAGGTTGTTCAACAGGACAGAAGTTGTAGCAGGATCAAGACAAGCTGTGGAAAGTGACATAATCACAATTTCTGTACAGTTCAATCATAAAAAAATGGAAAAAATCAGGCATGCAAATATTGAACTGTGAAATCTATATTTAACTAGGAAATGAAGACCTGAACCAAAGCGTTTTGGAGAATTTTAACTCATCAAGCCTGGCATAAGGTGTGGTCTAATACACTGCATGGTCAAGCTAGACTAAGTTATGTAGTTTTGCAGACTTGTGTACTATGGCGCATTTAGGAAAACAAAACTAAACATTTTTTAGTGTTGAGGGCGTGAACACATCTGACGAATCGGTTCTTCTCATTCCCTTGAAGTGCCATGCACAAGAAGTGCGCTGATCCTTCTTGACATAGGAGAAGACACTTAACTTGCTTGAGTCCAACAGCAGGTCAAGGCATGCAAAGTACTGTACATCTATGAAGAACTGCATGCAGACCTCAACCGGGTGGCCATTTGAAGTTGGCCTGTGATCTGGGAAGGAGGCCTTCGGAGCCTGCCTTCCACCTGAATCGTATGTGTCTGGGTGACCTCATCACAAAAAAAAAAAAAAAAAAACGATGAAATGATCACTTTTAAAGTTAAATCGAGCAATTTATCTGTTTTGCCAGCCACTGCTTGTTACAGTAAAATCCATCCATCTCTCCATTTTCTTTAGCTGCGTATCCTCACTCGGGTTGCTGCAAATTGAGACTACACATCAGCAAATATGGTCATGCTGTATACCCCCTCAAGAAAGTGTGCAACTAAGGCATAGTCTACTCCAGGGGTCACCAACCTGGTGCCTGCGGGCACCAGGTATCCCCCCAAAGATCACTTTAGTAGCCTGCAAGCCTGTTAAGCAAATAGTTTACAAGAGATAGAGCATTGGTCGTTTTCTATGAATTATACAAACAATTAGACATGTATTACATTTACATTACATATTACATTTGATTTGCATATTTACTACAGTTGTTCCTTAATTATTGTGAAAAAACATTAAGATGATCGGTATCTTCACATAAACTTTGGCACATTAGTCAGTACCAAAGAAGTCTCAGCTCTCAGTTTCAAAAGGTTGGTGACTCCTGGTCTACACGTAGCTGGGGTTCTTGCAAATGGGTGATAAATGTCTGAGGTTTTTTACACATGACTGGGGGTGAGGACTATGCATTTAAATAAGCCTGGTTATGTGTAGACAAGGCCTAAATTCAAGCTGAATAACCAGTGCAAAAGTTAGAGTAGTGCCCTGAAATAACAATCTTGCTTAGTATTGAAACATACTTGCACATGCTCATTTGCATGACGCTAGCTAACGTTCGTCAAACACATCAGGCTCCCCATTTAGCCTCTCCCCACTGCTGAAAAAAGAAATATAGAGGAAAAACCGGATATTTAAAGGTGGAAATAGTTTAGTACAAAATTCCCTTAAGTGCTTGATGTATGTGTGTTTGTTATTGTCAGTGTGAGTGGTTGCTCATCTCTATGTGCCCTGCGGTTGGCTGTCAACCAGTTCAGGGTGTCCTCCGACTACTGCCCGCAGACAGCTAGGACAGGCCCCCAGCGCAAAATCAACCCTAGTGAGGATAGGTAGCTTTAGAAAATGGATTTATAGATGGATGGATGATTTTTAATAAATATGTTGGTGTAAGATCCCAATATGTCCGTTATTAGCCGTCATTTAGAACCTAGACCTTGTGAGCCACTAGCCAGCAATTTACCTCAAGATGGTGCTTATGAAACATTTCAAATTTCCACCCAGAAGTACTTCATGAATCCTGCCTTTCATAACAGCATCCAACCCTAACCCATCTACAAAAGCTCAAACTCATTTACTTGAATATCAAATTATCGTTCCACCTTGAAATTAATTTAAAAGCCATTGATCTTTTCCTGACCCCCTCAATATCAGCACCTGATGACATGTTTTTAATGAAGGAAAATAACACGCTAGGCATAAAAACAAAAAAAATTGAATTAAACTAATTGTAAAGAAATGTGGTTTCATGAAATAATGAAGAATAATGACTATGTCACCCACATCTGGCCGTAACCTAGCATGTCCAAATTTGGAGAATTTCACATTTTTTCAAAGAACCTTTTCTATTGGTGCGGCACATGTGTGAGTATGTGTGTTTGTGTGCGTGTGCAGGCTATTTTTTCAAATTACTGACTGAACTAATATGTTGAAAATGACTTTGTCACATTGATGATGAAATGTTAATGGTTAAACAAAGAGACTTTTGGGTCTGAGGTACATCAATTCTTCCTGACGCCAAGGTTATGTTCACTCTGATGCAGCTCAACAATTATTCTCATATTGTATTTGCGTATTTGACTGTTAATCCCATTCATTAAACGGCTGGAAGTGCACTGGCAGTCGTCGCGTCCTTGCCCACATGTGACGGCATTACAGTACCTTAATTGCTTTGTTTTACTTTCACTTTCCTTTGTTGGCGGCATGTTGGATAAGCTTGAAGGTCTTCTCAACTTTCAATTTGGAAACCGATTTGTCCAACATCTGTCGTAATAAATGGTAAACACTTAAGTTTCTTTGACACTTGGTTGATGGTGCCATTCTAAAGTCATGTCGGCTGTTTGTGGGAACGCAATCATGCTCTTGGATGTGGAATGTTATCAGGGTGCATAATGGCACCCGACATTCTTGCCATTCCTCTCTACATTCTGCAAAAGAACGTTGGAGTGTCAATGCCTGCAGAACCTCGAGAGGCCCAGTTGGAATCCCTGCTGGGGTCCGTCCTGTTGACAGTTCCCTGGCACTGTTGTCTCAGCAGGAAGAAATCAGTCGCAGCAATGGTGATGGCTATGGATGACAGCCGTCTGGTCAGCAGGGAAGGACACAGTCGGAAGAGATTAGGCTTCACCCGCAGGTCACAGCGTTCCCAGGGTGGGCCGCGGGCTGGTCATGTTAGGAATTTTTATAGAGGAGGGGTCCTGTGGCCTGAGGCTATTAAACATGATTATAATAATTATAAATAAATTATAATTGCTTACGGCTCTGGACTTCCTGTGAAGAGTTTGCATGTTCTCCCCGTACCTGCATTTTCTCCAGGGGACTCTAGTTTCCTCCAACATTCCAAAAACAGGCATGGTAGGTATATCAGTCACTCTAAATTGTCCATAGATGTGTTTTATGAGTATATTTGTCTTGTGTTCCCTGTGATTAGATGGTAACAAGTTTGAGGTGTTCTGTGCTCCAACACATCCCTGTGAGGATAAGCAATTACGATAATGGATGAATGGTTTTATTATAACATAATACAGTTTGTTAAAGCACACTTTGATGAAAAATCTTTATTTTAATTGACAAATCCATGTTAAAGACTGACATGGCACAGACACGTGCCAATGACACTAAGCTTGTGTAACATTTTAAAGTGAGGTTAACTAGGATATTAGCGCATGCAGTCAACACTTGACATATTGGATATCTGCCATCCATCCCCCAAAAAAGGGACAATGTTAAAAACACAACGCCAATGACAAGTGTCAATTCCTGACGGTGACATATCTGTTTTGTACATTTTATTGTGATATGTTTTTGGCCTATCTCTACTATTAAACAAGCTATATCTTCTCGAATTCCTGACAGCGCGTTCTCCTAACTACCATGTTGGGGCAACATCAGGGGAGGTCGTCCATCTCCTGACGAGAGCACAGTTAATTGAAAACAATATTACTCGTTAAAACCAATCTTCTTCATAACACCGGGGCAGCCGTTTCATTGTTATATTACTTTTACAGCGGTGGGCCTCCCGCTCCGTCTCTCTCGTCTGTGATACTGTGCTGCGCTGCCTGAGGTTTGCTCTGACAGATCCGACTAGCGCTGAACAAATCCTCACATTTATACCCCCGCCGGTATTAAACGCTCATGTAGCGCATTTGTAAGGTCGTCGGAGACCCGGCGTGCTCTCATAAGTCTCCTTTAGCGGCGCTGATGGCTGGTGTCAGGCATGTCTGCTGACTGAAAGGAAACACGGGCAGATAGCGTTTGATCCGTGATGGAGATGGCGCCGCATTGGAGTAGCGTTCTGGTGATTAATAACACCGCAAAAAAAAAGAAATGGGATGTCATCCCCTGGACGCCCTAATGAAAGCTCTTGAACGTATCTGGGAAAAGCGATATGTTGACAGTGGATGATGCAAATGAGACTAAATGTGTATGTGGGGAAACCTGAAATGAATCACCTCGCCGTCTCTGTGGCGTTTGTGTAAGCAGGCCCGCCGTTTACATCTCGCAAAGCTAGCCGTGACGCTCTCCTGCCTTTTGTCTCAAAGTACTAACTGTATTTAATTTCACATCTTATCGGTGCCAGGCTTTGTCGCAGAGTGTCTGCGCGGCAGAGGCGACCCCCGGAGATAAACTCTGTCAGGCTCTGGGGTGATTTATTAAATTCTGATTTCTGTGAAGGACTTTAATGTCGAGGGGGGAGGGGGAATGGATGGCAAAGAAGAGGAGGAGGAAGAGGTGTGCGGGAGAAAATATGTTGCAGGTGTCTCTGCCAGCTCCGGGCTCCAGTTCTCTCTCCATTAGCAGCGTTGTTGGCGATAGAGAGGCTTTAAAGAATGACTGAAGTAGAAATCTATAGCTCCTTGTACACTGCCAGAAAAAGCTTTTTATCCACTGTTCTCTGTGTGTAATGTATTAAAACAGAATGGGGGATTAAAATCAACCTGCAAGCATGCAACCTGATTCCAGAGCTAGTATCAGAGGCACAGGGGTGCCTGAAGAGTAGTGACACTGAATGAAGGTTGAAGGTAGGAGAAATGGACCTCAGTTTTTCAGGTAGTATAAGAGGCAAGACGAATGGTACATGGAACACTGAATTGAGAATTACTCAAACTACACATTTCTTGGCTTGGTTTTACGGTTTAAATGCACTGTAGGTAAAACTGGGTATAAAGGTGGTTTCCTATATTTTGTGGAAGTATCTGTTGTGGTTAAAAGTCAATTTTGGATAAGGGTCAATTTTACCAGAAGAACAAGCGCTGAAAACCAGGACAAGGATATGAAGTTTAACACCTCGGATTCAATTCTCCTGCCCTGTTGCATTGAAAGCAAACGTCAGACAAGTATTTTAAGTGTCACATGAAGTTACTAAATAGAGGAATAAATCCAAATCCTTAAGTATCTGAAATGCCAGTGTTGCGGAAACTATGTGAAAAGGGTCTATGTTGAACTTCCTGTCTTTGTTGTGGCACTGACCTTGAACGCACCCCCATCAATTCAACTCCGCCCAAGCTCTTGCCTCGGACAGCAGTATCAGGTCTCCTCTATTTGGGCTGCAGACAGCCACTTGAGAGGGGCTCGCTTTCAAAGAGGTCTTGGCATGGCTAAGATTTATATTTTAATGCTAATCTTCCTTGCGACACCTGCACAGGGTGCAACCAAATCGATTTGGTAAATCCTTTGACCCTTTTGGCCTCGCATGCTATTAGAATAAAGCACAATGTTCAGGTGGGACATCATTCTGTAAGATGGGTAGATTTTACAGAAAATGGCTTGATCATTTTATGTTCATCTACATTGATACATTCTTTCGCATCACCGTGATTCAAATGGATTAGTTTTTCTCGTATTAGTTTGTCTTGTATAAGTCGCTTCATATTATTAAGGCGACAATCAACAAGTTTTTTGACAAGTCATTTGTCAAAATAAAATCAGTCAGTGGTTGCTTCTGTCCCTTTATTCTCAAAGATTTTTCTTTTTTTGTAATTTCTCAATTCATGCAGGTGACAATACAAAAAAAAAAAAATAAAACTTTTGAACTTTACAAATTGTCTATGACCGTAATAGATTAACGTAATAAGTAAACTTTTTTTTAGCCATGTATCTGAAGCAAGTGAGTGTCGTTGAAAATGACCCAAAAGTGAGTACTATGACAAATAAAATACTGTGCTATACTGCTGGACGGTGTTTCCTGCAAAACGAAATTTTTGAGGTCCCATATTTTCGTCCGATGCCAGCAATGATACTCCATTCCCGAAGTTGTTTTGACCTCGAATGGAAACCTTAAAACAGCCCGCTCCTCTGACGCGTTTGCTTCAGGCCTCCCCATTGTCCTTAGCAACTCAGCATCTTTTGTCTATGCCACTGATTTGTCTTTTGATCTGTGTTGGTGATTTATCTGCATGGAATCCTTTTTGTTTCCTTTACCGCCCTCAGGAAATTTGGAATGAGGCTGGCCTAACCTTGTCGGGGTAAAACAAAAAGCCCCAGAGATGATCTCATTTATTTTGATGCTTGCGGGGGGGAAGCCTACTGATCTTACCTCTAACAGCATTTCCATTCGGAAGAGGCACATTAGCCAAACTGAAAATTACCCAAAGGTTTGACAGGACACTGAGTGCAATGGTCGTCTTCCCCTGTAAACTATCAGAGTTTGGATTTTTTTGCGAGGGGGATTGGTACCAAGATGGGTGCCTCCGGAGTTTGACAATCCTGAGGGGATTGGAGGTGTTTACTTTGCAATGTTTTTTCCACCACCGTGTGCAGCTGTTGAAGCCTCCTCCCTCCCCCCGCCAGCTGCCGGAGACACAAAGTTAAGAGAGGGGAAGCATGAGGGGATAGATTGCATTAAGGACAGGGGTTGGGGGTGACCGCTCAACACCTGCCATCCAAAAAAGGTGAGCAAGATGAGGAAGGGACACATGGGCACAAAAGGTAGATCCTTTGTTAAATGTGGTTTTGGGTATTGTGGATGAAAGCAAAACAGGTCATGGTGGTTCCAGAGTAACCATGCAGGTAGGCTACTGTATCACACGAAAGAGCTTTTGGTATGCGCTCAGCGTGACTATCTTAAGTGCACATCTCAGCACTGATTATTAATAGATCTGGCCACGTTTGTTTCCGGAAAAGACTGTCTTTCCGTCTTTCTTTGTGGCTCCAGATGTTCCTCCTCTTTGATCGACATTGTTTTGGGGTCGAGGCCCACCATGTTTGTCTGGGACGACTGAAAAAGAGAGGAAACTTTTTCCCCAGCAGCGCTAATTATTTTTCCATCACCACTCTGAGAACACACTCATGTCCTACCAGTTTCAAACAAACACAAACACCGGCTGTTGTTTAGTATTGTGCACAAGGCTCTATTGTGCAACCATTTACTGCTGTTTGCTTTGTCTTTAGTTTGAAGAATACGGGGGCTGGCTGGGTCGCAATGTTCTGGGACACAATTTTAAAACAACTTGCTGATATTTATTGTCTGTTCCATCCTAGTAAAATTTAAAGGTTTCTGCCACAGAGCAAAAACACTTTGCCTTCTCCAAAATAAAATACATTTTCTTCACACACCTGCTACAAAAATGCGACAATATCAATTAAATACAAATGCAGAAAAAAAAGCCTTGTATATCCTCAAAAACAAGAGTTAAATTGTTGTTTTAAATGTGATGCACACATGAACATAAGTTCATTCTTTGCAACAAAACAAAACACGTTTTCTGCCTGTTGTGTTAAAAAAAAAAAAAAAAAAAATCAAAAACTATGTAAGTCCACCATGACAGGACACCTAAACGGTCTGGATCATGGTATTTTTCCACTTTAGATTTATCTTTTAACTTCCACAGTTAAATATATGCTTATAAATTCCATTTGTCACTTTGGCGATTTCATTTCTTAATAAATATGAGTTTCAAGGTACCGTTATTTCTACACCTGAAAAAAAAAAAAAATGCTTGTTTGCAGATGCCACGCTTCTTACCGTGTGGCTGCCTTTCCCCCGTCATGGGCATCGTTCAATGCCGGCCGGCCACGAAACAAAAATCCATCCATCAACTTAACCACCTATCCTCACAAGGGTCGCACATGATACTATTTCAACAGAGGAAATAAAAGGGCCCAAAAGCCGCCGTTTTACTGTCATTAAAATGCAAGACAGCGTCAATCCACTGCTCTCACTAACACCCATTCCTCCTATCAAATCAGTCCCCGTGGGAACCCGGTATTCATAATGATAGTTCTGCCCGCGGGTTGATTATTTACTACTGACATCAATTCTCCAGCTGTGTGCTCCCGAACACACATTTCGCAATTTTAGTATATTCCACAGTAAAACCTTGCAACTTAAATGAAACATTGCTGTTTGCTGGGCCGACTCGCTACAAAATCTTGTGTGAGAGCGCAGACTAAGCAAGGAATGCTTAGAAATGCAGAACTGATTGAACTTTCAGGGTTTTTACAGTGGGAAGTCAACAGTGTAACATTGTTAAAAGCTCCAAAAAGTTGACTTTTGATTGGGCCACTTTAAAAAAGACAATAGACAATAACTATTTGTAAAATAAAAGCAATATTTCTCCAAATTTTAAATACGTACAAGTGAATAGTGTTTCACTTCTGAGGCGAAATTGTGCAACCAAATGCCAAGTACCTCATGAGCACATAAAAACAGGTTTGCAATATTTGAGAATCCTTTCAAAATTTCTGTTTCCACTACCAGTTTGCTTTTGTTCAACTTCCATTTTATGCAGTTCTAAACGCAATGGAAACACAACTAAAGTGATCCCACACTGTGAAACATTTGGGTAATTTGCCATTTTGGTTTGAAAGTGCTGCTTTTTTATTTTTACCAGTTTTAGTAATGTACAGCCTACTGTATTTGTCATTCGGGAACTAATTATGTCCTAGCTTAATGGCAGACCATGCTAGCTACAGTGTTTGGTTCCTCAATGATGGAGGCTTCCATATTGATGTGAAACTGTTAATTCATTCTTTTTTTTTTTTTTTTTTTACTTCTAGCCAGGTTGACATCAACCTTCCCACTGCTCATGAAATTTTTTCATAGCTAGCTCTGTTTGCTGAAAGTTGCATGTCGTTTTTGATGGCTGTTGAAATATATAAAACACACGGTTATATCAGATGAAGTATGCAAGCTTTCTTATCAAGCAATTTTTCTGTATCTGAGATGTGCCGCGACATCCCTCTTTTCCACCCCCCCTCGTTGCCTTCCTGTTCCGCTTGGGACCCAATTGTCAATTGGCTGACATTATCTACACAAGAAATATTAAAACTAATTAAAGGAATGTCTGTAATATCTTGATAAGGCTGAGGTTATGTTTTTTACTTCTTCCTCTCTAACTTTACCCTGCCAGCAGACTTGCCACAGGCTAGTCTGAGCTCCGGAAGTTATGAAACCGCCGCCGCTGTCGTCGTCGCAGTCGTCGTCATGTCATTTGCACAAGGAAGTTTGGAGCGCGCTCTCCCGCGGCTCTGTTGACTGAAGTCCATAAAACAGCTTTATTAAAAATGACACCATTCCGCTCCGTATTTGCTCGGCGGCGGCTCATCTCTATGAGGTCACATGTCGCAGGGGGAAGTGTGGCCAACAATAGGCTGAGTTTATGACAGATAACAGCTGTCTGGGCGCTGGCTGTGTTGTGATAACATATTGTGCGGAGCGCAGTGTGCATCTCCAAATCTGCTGCTCGATAATCTGCTTCACTGTTCAACAGTAAACGACCTCGGCCCACAATTCAAAGGCAAGTCAGTGCTGTTCCAATTTCCTGTGACCAAACTGAGCTCGATTGTAAATCATGAAGGAGACGCTGGTACTTGTTCTGTTGATGCAACGGACGCTTGCTGTTGCACAAGTTGAGCTAGCGAGTGGCGAAATCTTCAGGTTTCTCAATGGGTACACTCTTATCTTGATCATAACCCTTGTACAGTAGTACGTAGTGGTTTTTAACTTGTTGTTAATAATGAGTTTGTGTTGGAATATTGTCTGACTCAGTCAATAAACAAGCTGCCAATTTTGAATCGTATTGCACTTGTAATTGCTACGGATGGGCATGACTATTAGTCATGGCAAAACAATTAATCGTGTTTTAAAGCAACAGATGCAAAAATTGCTGTGCTAACTCGGGTGCAAAGAGAAAAGATGCTGTTGGCCCGCTAACATAGTTTTCTGTCTGAAAAAGGTTGTGACATCAGCCATGGCTTACATCCATGTTATAGTGAAGGATAGTGACTCTTTATCGTTGGAATAAAAAATGCTCCTCCCATTCACAATTACCATTCAAGTCTTAAGTTTTATTTTTGAAAAACTGCAATTCTTGAACAAAATTGACTTCTTTTTTTCTTTTTAAAGGGCCAAAATATGTAAGATTTAGACCGTTTTTCATTATCCGTAGCTATAACAGACATGGCAGCCTCCGGAGGAGTGCCACCCCTCATGTCATAATTAGAACTACAATTGTATTTAAAACATTCAGTCTATAATAACACATTTATTTGCGATTTTTTTAAAAATTTATAATCATTTCATTTATTCCTTCTTAATGAAAAACAGTTTAAAACTTACACATTGCCCCTTTAACTTGAACTAATGACTTTTTTCCTCAGGACATTTTCATTGTTTTAGAACCTTTTATTTGATGACTTTTTTTCTTGAAAAAAAATATACAACTGTTGTGCAAAAATATATATATTTTTTTGCGAACAAATAACAGTTTTGTACATTTTTGTAACCCATTAAAATATTAGATATTTTATTTAACATTCCATAATGTTTATATAAAAATAGAAATCCACCTTTTTTCTCTCATTATAAAGGATATAAAGGATTAAGCCTAGACTATATATAAATGTGTATTTTCTTATTATGATACTGTGTAATTAATTCCCAATTTTTTTTATTGTTTTTGCTTAAATTAAATCAGCTGCAAACAGCAGTGGCACTATTGATTTACTCTAAACTAGGTTTTTTTTTTTTTTTTTTTTTTGTCAATGGCAACTCCTGCCTGAAGCATTTTACTGCTTAACACGTACTGGCTTGTAAACTGTTAAGCACAGTCGGAGATTATCTACACCTGATATTGCAGGCTGTGAATGTCTTTAGAATATTTGATTAAGTGATCAGTGGTGTTCATAGGCGTCCAAAAGCCCTGATGGATGTACAAATACAAAGCAGGGAAAGGCTTTGGGCTTTTTCTTTCCATGTCTAGTTGTTTTTTTTTTTCCCCAGAGCCCCTCAGGCAACTGGAAGGCATCAAGGACACCTGGGTGCGACTTTATTAAAGTATGAAATGAGAGGTCAGCGACGCTGCCGTCCCACACATGACATCCCGCTGCTGGCCCCTTTCTTCCCTCGCAACCCCTCCTGCCTAGAGGGGGCTCTGATAGCTCCTGTATAAAAGTCTGTTTCATCAATCCCCCCGAGGGAGCCCTCAACAGTCCTCCGTGCCACTAATAGTAATTTAATTCCAGATTTTTAAAAAAGATTATTAGTATTTTTTTTAAGATTGAAGCCGTGTCCATCAAGACTTTTAATTACTGCACCTGCGTTTATTCCGGTGTTTATCAGAAAAGTCACGAACAGGGCCTGTTTTTTTTTTCCCCCTTTCGTGGTAGAAATGTGAATTTTAATTAGATGTGCTTGTTTTACAAAGGGCATCGTACAAACGTGTTTATTCTTCTTTATTAATGCCACAATTTTTTAACAGCCAAACAATGTGTCCAATAGGCTCAGGAAACGACATACAAAAGCACAGCGGACTAAATTCTTTGGGCTTCACTGTAAATCCACATAGTGACAATAGCTTGGCGCGACAAATGTTTGTATTGGCTGACTATTTGAAGCCTAATAGCTGCACAGGATCATTGTCAGCCTCTTATCATGGCCGCCACAGCACTTTCTGACACCTCAGTGCTGTGTATCTGTGTCTGCCTCTGCGCTCTATATTTATATGCGCTTGTGTACTGCTCCATGTAGATTTCTGCGCCATCAAAGTCATTGTGGTGTGGAAATGCAGAGCAGTGAGTGATCTTGACCTCTTTGCAGTGAACACCCTTTGATTGCCAGGGATACGTTCCAGAACCATCCAAAATAGGGGAAAACCGGCAGAGATTATCCAAAGGAGTTGTATATGTTTTTTAAAGCTGCAAGTGCATTGGATTATATTGAATGAAATCGTTGCACTTTGAAATACATCGTGATGCATGTACAATTGTCTTTTACTACGGATCTTTCTTAGACATGGCACATTTACAAATTGACAACATTCAAATGTATGTAAAACGATGACAAAATAGTCATCGAATCATACATTGTCGAACTGGCTGTACCATATCAAATCATAATCCAAATGAATCCGGCAGAATTTAAATGCAGTTCCATTTTCAAATAAAACTGTCTTTTAACCTTTTCGTATACTCCACGTATCAAAAACCTATCAAAGTTTCTTTTGATCCACGCAACTACCTATTCATACAGCAAAATAATTAGAGTGGTCAACAGTATTAAGAAGCATTGACTATTCATATTTTATAAAGCATTACAAAAAAATCTATTCTTCTATTTAATTTACTGTGGTAGCTAAACTCTGTTCAATACATTTTAGAGGAGAGTCACCGCCACAAACTACAAACTACACAAACGTCTATTTCATTTAATTTTATTCTAAAAAGTTGCTCGATGGCTCATTGAAAAAATAACAAATTTGCTCACTTTGTAAAACCAAGTTCAAACCCCATATAAGCTGTACATAATTAGCGTACCATCTATAGGGGAAAACACCCTTCTCAAGGTAACCTCAAATTGCCTGATGGAGAGTGGTGCTGGCTTCAACCTTAAAGTGAGAAGTTATGAGTATACGTTTTTGTGAGAAAACCTGAAGAGAAAATGTCTGCGACGATGATTTGGTAGTTATGTTCAACAGTTGCATTTGCAGGAAAAAAAATATATGAAAGGATGAAGAAGGCTATTGCAACAGTATTTTAAACAAAGGATTATATCAAAGAGATGATTTTACTATTCAACTAAATTAAAATATCTGTTACAAGATTCATAGAAAATTGTTGTTGACAAGTATGATTAATGGTGATTCATTCCAGAATAATTTGTGCTAAATTTATTAAAGGTTTGGACATCACTGTCAACATTTTTTATTTGATTTTTGTACCAAATGTGGCCAAATAGGAATAGGAAAATGAGTAGCATTTATTTTTTTAGGAAATGTTTCACAATGATTCACCAGAGCTTGACTAAAAAGATTGTAGTCAAGCTGTTCTTTTTTCACCTGGGAGACAAGATTTCTCCACGTCCTTTCCAAGACACGCTGAGCTGATCAAAAGAGCATTTATATTTTAAAAGCAGTCTTTCACAAATATTGCTCCGCTCCACCCTACTGTTAGCTGGACGCTGATGAATGCACAATTCAACTGCTCACTGATGTCTTTGTTTTCTCCTGAACTTTGGCTATTGATTTAATTGCAAATTCAAATCTTTTTAAGTCCACCTGCCTCAACATTTCCTACATTTTGAAAGTTAATTTTACAGATAGTAAGACATAACTGACAAATCTATTTTCTTCAGAATTTGTGAAAGCTAATTATTAAAAGTCAATGACATCTTCTTTTCTTATTATATAAAAATATACTCCATGCATGCAGGCAAAAAAAGCCCACAGAAGGAATAGTCTGTAGTTTTTCTTTCTTTTTTTAAATTGTTATTAGTTCTCAAGGTGTCTTGAGAGAAGTTCATTACACTTTTCTGACAAATAACCCAAGTGATTAAAAATACCGCCCCCCCCAAAAAACAAAAAACAAATTAAAAAAACAACTCAAAATGCAGTATTCAATTGTCGCACTGGCTCAAACACTCATTGACTTTTCTTCCAAAGCCATGAGTGACAAATCTAACATGTTTTGGGGGAAATTATTTAATTGTATTCATCTTGACATTGTAGGCACTCTACAGTAAATGAATGTACCCTGCCAGAAAGTCAGTCAAGCTCAGTTGATCGCATTTTTCATTAGTTTTCCAAAAAATTGTCCATTTAAATATAAAATGTCCACTTCAATACGCAATCTCTTGATTGTCGTATGCTCTTAAGAGACCAAATTTGCTGTTTCTATAGTCGTGTAGCACCATCTTGTAATCAAATAATAGATGTTTTTCTCAGTGTTCACGTAAACAAAATATCCTCTATAAGGCTGCATGCATACAGTAGCATGGAAGTCAAACTCTCTTTGTTTTTATCAGTTATTTTCTTGGCACATTGTAAACAATACATAATAATAATAATAATAATAATAATAATAATAATAATAATTCTGACTGAAATTGTCATCACATTACATCAAATGCCAGAGGTCCACAAAGAACCCAATCTGATAAAAAAAAAAAAAAAAAACACCTAGCTGAAGAACACTGCAACCCCCCTACAGTCCTCGTTATTTCCCCGCCTCAAAGTGGACTCACTTGTGGGACAGGATAGGACAGAGAACAGGGCGGACATTCCTCAAAATACTCAAGATCTAGGACGGGCGCCAGTGACATGTGGCTGGTGCTGTGTTACTAGGACGCTAATCTGAGAACGGAGGGAGAATAAATAAAGATTCACGGTCGGCGAACAACCGCAAGGCTTGAAAGTGATGAACTGCACGGCTTATCCTTATCCAGATTTAAAAAAAAGAAAAAGAAAAAAGTTGGCGGTCAGGGGCATGTGAAGTGGCTCACTGGCTGAGAATGAAAATGTGTTTAGCGCATTCTAAAGAGGAGTTGATTAGGGCTGGAGGAATCTCCCGGAACACGGCACAGTGAGGCCAGGTAGTTAATGGGGGTCAGAGCTGGGGCTCATGTGTAAATTGGCAGGGGTGCATCAATTAGAGGGTGGCAGAGGCTACGATAAAGAGTAGAGACAAGCATATAATCTTTAGCACTGCTAGTGAGATGCAGCGGGGGTCTGGATTGAAGCTGGAAAAGACAAAAACTCACGTGACATAACGGTTGGCTCAGAAACATGATTCAATTCTTAAACTGTCACACTAGAGTGGATTGTTGGAGTTAGCTCCAAAAATATTAAAATGATTTGCCAAAAATAACAAAAAATGACAATAGGATGATTAGTGGATAAATGAATGCATGTTAAAAAAGCTTTGCTAATTCAGAGCAAAACAAAAAGATACTTGCAAAATGTGAAGCACGGAGTCCATGTTTATGTGGCATGAGTGTCGATGCAAAAATTCTTCAAAAACAGAAGCAAAGAGCGATTTTTGTTTGACGATTTTTTTCGTCAACAGCCTTGTCCATAAACCTGTGCATCGGTTCCATCGTACTATTGTGATAGTGATTTAAGATGATGGATTAGCTGAGTTTTGCTCATGGATTAGCTGAGGTTCGGGGTTCAATTCCAGTTTGCCTCGGCCTTGCAGTGTGGAGTTTGCATTTCTTCCTGTGCTTGCGTGGGTCTTCCCCAGGCACTCCGGTCTTCTCCCGCATTCCAAAACATGCATGCTAGGTTTATTGGACGTTCCAAATTGCCCTTCGGTGTGGCTGTGAGTGTGGGTGGTAGTTTGTGTGCCAACCATTCTTGGGTGTCCCCCGTCTACTATCCAAAGGTGGCTGGGATAGTCACTATCAAGACAGTGACCCTAGTGAGGAAAAGCGGCTATGGTAGATGGATGGATGATTTGAAAGTGAACTATTCAAGTTGCGGTCGAGAAGGGAGTGTTCTGATATGATTTGATATATTACTGCCCATTTTCAGAGGGTTTGATGCGATTACTTTTTGGTAAGTTTTACATCCGTTGATGAATGAACTTGTCAGGTTTCCAACTACCATTTTATTACAAGATACAGCTCTTCAATAAAAGATGATTTGATACATATCTTGATATACTTCAATTTGGAATAGATTTGGTTCAGTTAGATTCGGTGATTCAAATTTTGCTAACGAACATGCATATATGTCATATGCATTACATATTGCGCTTGATTCACATAATTTACTACAGCTGTTTCTTAATTATTGTAAGAAATCAATCACATGATCAGGGTCTTCACATAAACTGGTAGCCCTTTGTATTACTCAGGACCAAAGAAGTAGCTCTCAGTTTCAAAAAGGTTGGTGAACTCTGCTATAGACCGTATACAGTGGAACCTCCTCCTGTTCATAAACATTTGTTAGATCACATTTCTTTAAACGGATATTGCTTTATCTTTAAATTATGCGTCAACCTGCGTACACCGCTAAGCACTAAGCCAACTTACATCTTTTGAGGGAACAGATTAGTTCCTTTTCATCTATTTAAATGGTCAATGTTCCTTTGCTTTGTAAACATTTTGGTCTGGTCTTGGAAAAAAAATCAAGCATGTGAACTTAGGTACCATCATGCGTTTTTATATCGCGAGATAGCGGAATTTGCAATGACTTCTCACAAATGCATTTTCTTACACCAGCATCACTGACGGTCACACACTAGTTGAACAGAATCACTTTCACATGTACATTTTGAGGGAAATGATGATACACCTTACTTAGAAATGCTCTCTCTGCGGCTGGATGCTACTGAATGATGCTTCCCAGCATCTGCCTAGCTGTTGCAGCTCTCCGTTTCCTCACGGAAGAAATGTCTGCACCGTCGAGAAACGTAAGCACAGGACATCCCCATTTGGCCCCGTTGGTGTTGTTTAATGAGTGTTTCATTCTGACTGCTGTTCATAGGCTAGGTTTTAGTTTGGTAATTTGAAGACTAAACAACGATGCAACAACACAAAGCAAGTAGATCCTAGCAAACTCAGCTGTTAGTAATGGAAAGGGAGTTTTAGTGAGTTGAATCGTGGACCCGTATGTTTGCATGGAAAGAACAGAAGCTCGGCACTTGTGCAAGGAGAAGAGCCTCTTGAACATGCAGCATGTAGAAACCAGGAACAAAGAATTCAAGTGGGCTCTTTCTCCTGTGTGTGATGTACCTGAATGCAACGCAGTGCCCCTGAATATGCATGTCCTTGTGAGCGGCTTAGTCTAACGCTTGGATATTTGATTACGTCGCGCTTGCCTCTCCACGGCGATCCCAGTGATCGCAACATTGAACTTGGGAAGGCCGCCGCAAAGCTTTACACTCACAATCTTGCGCAGTTTAAGTGTATATTGAAAGAAAGACAGTCTCACCGATTGAACATGTTCACCCTGGAGGGCAGATCTTGACACTAATGAACACCACACTCGCTCAAGTCCTTTTATCCTGCTGGAGTGCAAGACAGAGGAAATCCAGGGTAGAGGTAAAAGTAGGCCCGTCAAACATGAATTTCAATCCAAAATCTGCAGGGCAGATGAATTATGAATGCAATTAAAGGAAAACTCAATTTGAGCACACGCTGTCCATCTGTCACGCTGAAACAAAAGCCGAAGAGCCTCAAGCGAGATATTTTTGCTGGTTGCAGGAAATGCCAAGGTGGCTCACGGGAAGAGTGGCGTCCTTTAAAAGAGCCTCGAGACACGGTCAAACCTCCATCTGGATTAAAGGGTTTTTAATTGAGTTAATTGTGTGAATTTTCTCCACTTGAGTGCAATTGATCGCAAATTTGTCCTTTTAGAATGCAGTAAAGATATTCCCGGGGTTTATACCAGTAGCTCATGGAAACGTGCTGAAGTGGACAAAAATGCTGGATTATGCACTCTTTTGTTGCATCAAAGTAAACTGTAGTCTTCGAGTGGTTTATCAGCACTTTCACTTTATTTGTTGACTTTATAGTTTCCATGTTACATGGTGCGCAATATTGTGACACATTTCAAAATAAGTCCTTGCATATACCGCAAATGCATATTTCAAACAAAAGAGTTTTTCTACATCGGTATACAAGAGGTTCAGTGCCATTGGAGCAAGTGTTCAGGTCGTGATATATGCCACTTTAGAATTCCGCCAACATTTTGTGAGATACGATTTTGCAAGTACATGTATTCAAGGTGTGTTGCCCTGTATGCCATTTTACTTGCCGTGTTTCCTGCCACGTTAGATTGTAAGTCTTCAGGCATGAGTTTTACTTGTTTGTCTTTCTTTTTTCACCTTTTAAGATTAAAAAATTCTAACATAAATAGATTACTATTTTTCAAGGTTTTTTTTCACTTTTGGGAATTACAATGAAAGAAAAGTGTGTGCATTCTCTGAAAAATGTCCCGTTACTAAGCTGTTACTTATGTTCCAAATTTCACAGTTTGCCTAGTCTCTTCGTTTTTTTGAATTGATGGTTTTCTTGTCTGATTTATTTCTACCTTATACGCATACAGTATATACTATTTGATTGCAGAGTGTTTTAGGTGTGATTGTAGGTCTTTTTATTCATCTGAGAAGCTTCAGCACACTTTTGTATCCTTAAACAGTACACTGAAGACGTTTAAGCAGCACAAGGCACAAGGTTACATGTTTAGCTTCAGCCGTAGTATGTGTTGCCGGGTAATGAAGTAGCGAATCATTCTGTGTGTTCTCCATTAAAAGTAATCACAAAGTCGCTGAAGCGTGAGAAATGAAATTAGTTCCTTCCGATGCAGAACACACTGCAAACGTATTAATTATACAACAATGCCACGCTAGGAGGAATGGTGCTATAGTTTTAAATGCTATTCCGCTGTCTTCCTGTGATACCCGCCAGCTTTTTTCCGGCGTTAGTCAACGCACTTCGGGCGAATTGTTTTGGTGACCTGTAGTATGTTAGAGGAAATGCTTCTTTTTCATTGGAGCTCCCTGGAGTGGAGGAGGCCGTGGCCCCTGTCATTGGCACCTCTGTGCACACACACATACACACACGCAAGTGCAGGACCAGGCCACTGTGTGCTGTTATCCCGGCACACACTTTTTCCTGACCTTTTTGAGCATGTGTGTGCACTTTTCAAATCCAGTAAACAGACCCCAGACACTGCTGCATTCAGCTGAAGTTAAAAAGTAATCAGGGAAGGCTCCCAATCCGGACAGTCAAATATGCTCCATAGATCAATTAAGAGTTTACTGCCTGCACAATAGCCGAGCTGTCTCTCGCAGACCCTCGAGACAGACGTAGCCATGTTTCATTAAAAGCACCCCCTCACCCCCTCTATAAACACACATTAATTAAGGCGCACAGAAATGCAAGTCTCTGAGCTTGCACTATGGTAATGATGATATGACCCCAAAAGGAGAAGTGCACACCGGGGGTCAGCGTATAAAAGCGGCGAGCGTTTAACGCCGCCTAAACTGGTCCCATTTAAATTAGGGCCGAGATTTGCTTAACCGGCTAATTTGGATGTGCATGAATGTTGCTTCATTTCCTGCCCGGCCAAAGAAATGATGAGGGTCAAGATGACTGTTTGCTCTTTGTCAGCACTCCAAACTGCACGGTGTAATTTATGCACATTCAGAAAGAAATGAAGAAAATAGGAAAGCATAAACACACACACACTAATGACAAAACATATCAATGAATTATCATCTCGCAAAAGTCTTTTTTATAACATTTTACACTGAAACTATTTATGCTGAAAATTTACCTTTTGTTAAACCGTTCTCTGCAACCTCTGACCGGCCAATCAGACTCATTGATACGTTCCTGTCGGTGCGCCATTCAATTAAGCAATATATTTTCCATTGTTTTAGATCTACGTAGGATTTAAAAATGATATATTTTTTTCTATAATATTTTTCTAAATATTTATTTAATTATTGATTAATCTGTCTACTTGATGAATCCGTTGTTAAAAAAAAAGTTTTACTTTTCCTGTCTTAGTTCAAGTTAAATATATTTTTTCATATTCTCTGACTTGTTTGATCTGTAAATGTTCACAAAATGTTTTTCAACAGAAATGTACACACATGGTTGTGAATATTTAGTTCTGATTCAACGCTGATCAGTGTTTATTGAAAGGCTAATGAGGTTTGACATTAACTGTCAAGAGGCTGACATTTTGGGAATTTGGACAATTCATTGACTATCAAAAATAATTGTAGCTTAATTATTGATTAGGTTTTGATTTTTTGTTACCCCTCTAATCTTTCGGCAAAACTCTGACCTGAAGCTGACAAATGCTTGCTGTATATGTAAAAATGTCATTTTAAAGTCAAACATAATGTATATCTCATAATGTAACGTAGTGTATCTTTCTCTACAATCACCAAAACAGGTTCCCTTCATAATCTCTGGGGAAAGAGGCACAAAAATCACATGAAGTTGCAGCACGACATTGGTCCAGCACATTCATGATCTTTATTACCAGGAACTGTCAGATGCTCAGGGCACTCTGAGCAGGCATTTTGTCATGATGAAGCAGCCAGAAGTTGTCCAGCCACAACACCCCCTCTTCCCGCGCACTGAATGAATCATATGTCGTTGAATCTCTTTGTCGACGAGCTGTTTGATTGGCTGGCCCTCTGGCAAGAATGAGATCAGGATTACTTTGACTTGGACATCAAGTGCCTTTCTTTCAAAGGGTCTTGTCGGTGTTTTCCAGGATTCAACTCCATCTCCAAGATTCTTTCCTTTCCCTAGGACTTAAACGTGTTGGAAATACTGAGTTTTATATGTACATTCACTGAACCCTTCAATTAGTGGAGAAAAAAAAATAGGGTTCAACCGAACGCAGTTTAAGAACCGCCTTTGGAATATTAGTCTCATTGGTTATCAACATCACGCACTCATTGCTGATTTCTTGACGATAGAATCTTCATGTAAATGCATGTAAAATTTGAAAGCTCAGTTTGTAGTTTGGGTTTGAAATATGTCTGGGCGGGGGGCTAAATATTTCTTTCTTTCCTTAGGCAGAAACAATGTCTGACAATATCATGTCCTGAGTGTTTTCAGAGCAAAGATATGGAATCAATCATCTGGGGCCATATTGGTTAACAAGAGAACAAGTAAAGATCATAAGCAATGCTTTAACCTAAACTGCAGTTTTGCCAGGCTCGTTCCTCCGTAAAAGGCCAGCAGTGTTATGGTAAAGCAGTGTCTGGTCCATTCTTATTCAGTGGGGGTAGAGAGTGGCTGAGGCGGCCAGATGGTTGGAGTCTTTTGATTCTCCAGATGGCTCTTGTGTGTGCTGCTCAGTGACACGGGCTGGGCTCATTGACATGCTGCCTCTCTCGTCTTCCTCCTCCTCTTCCTCATTCTCCACCCGCGTTACGAAGATGGATACGAGCCCCTTCTCGGCCTCTAGCAGCTCCAACGCCGCATCTTTCCAGCATGTGATGATACGTTGCACTGAGCCCAAGCACAAGAGAATGTCAATGATGGGGATTGTCTTGATGACAGCCATTTGCCGCTGTCAAATGTGAACATGTTTTCTAGGCGAGGCAGCTGTTTTGATAACTTTAATTATTTGCAGTTTCTGCGAGAAGTTACATTTTTCTTTTCATTAGCTTTCAGTTGGATTGCCAGACACTATGAAATCTAAATACTATTTTTTGGAAACAAATGGTTAAGTTGCATATGATATTATTTCTTCCTGTGGTCTGGGCCCATGTAAAGTTCTTTATTTTAAAAGAAAATTTGGACATATATCAACCCCTGCTACTGAAAAACTATGAGTGATTTACCATCACCCTATTCCCGCCCCCAAATATTGGTTTAATGTTGGCCAAATGATAAAAAATACAAATATCTTGATATAAACCATTTAACATTTTGCATACACATATGTTCAACCATACTTGCAAGGATGTTTGAACAAATTTGTCAAAAACTTTACATTTTCAAAAATGCCATTGATCTCAAATGTACCCTTTTTATTAAATAGTGGCCTGTAGGCCTATCATGTAGCATATTTACCTTATACTATCTTACCTTACCTTAAATATTTTACTGAAGTTTAGAGCATCGTACTTTTGGCAAGCTCACGTTGATGTGATGAATTCGATAAGCTTGCCGGATTGATATCATCTTTTTCTCCACAATTGAAAGAGATCTAATCATAATCTCCATGTGTTTTTTGTTTCTTTCGACGCTGTCGAGGAATTGAATCATTCTGTGTAAATCTACCTCAGAATTATGCAATAAAAATATCGGACGTTGCTGTGTAAGGTCAGTAAGTCATCAGCCATATTCCAAAATGCAATCTTTCCACCTTGCCATTGTTTCAAGGCTTTTTGATGGAGACGCGCTCTGATTGCCACGAGCTGTTGAAGCCCCCTCCCTTCACTCTTCACAGTGCCACCTCCTCCCTTTAGTTGGAGAGAAATCTCCTGACGCTGTAAAATGGGCAATGATGACATATGTGGATGCAGGCCTGTTCATATCTTTGTGGGGGCCTTTAGGGAAATAAATATCTGAGAACATTCAGTGAAATGAAGCTCACTCAATAAATCACCATGACACAATAAACACTTCTGGCACATGAGCACCACTGCCAGCACCACCCCAACTCTACCCACCCTGCTCCCCTGGTGCCCAGCCCCCATCATACACACACACACAAACACTGTCAGACACCACCTACTGCCTCTTTTCGCGCCACCAAATGGTGCCTCCCCACAGGCCACTAAATCAAATCCCAGCACAAATACAGTGGGAATTTATTTGGAATGGGCTTTTGTTCACTTCGTCACCTGATTGTTAGGCAGTTGAGGTCACGTGATGAATTTAGTAAGGGGCGTTTCCTGTGCCTGTGCCCGCTGTCAATCAAACGGGGCCTCGTAAAGCACACTTACGACACGAGGATAACAGCCAAACTGATGTGGCAGCATCCAGTTATTTGGTGTTATTTACACAAACACCACTGACCCACTGACGCATACATTTAAATGCAATGTCATGGGGCCATGTGCTTCATTTGTTTATTTTTCGAAGAAAGCAACGCAGCTGATAACTAGAGGAGGGGTCACTAACATGGTGTCCGCGAGCACAAGATAGACCCCGAGGACCATGTAAGTGGCCTGCAGGCCTGTACTAAAAATAGCTCACCAGTGACATTACCATTTCCAAGGAATGTTGGCTCTTCCACAAACACAACATTAATGAAGTCTCTGAATCTGTGACCCAAGCCAATCTCTGTGACCTTGTTCTTGTACATGCCCTTAAATTTTAACTGCTTCCTTAGTTTATGGCTTATTGATCTGCTTGGTTCTGGCCCGAGGAAGAGGGAATTAGTTGCAATAAAGATGGTAGTCAGTTTAGGTTCAATTTATTATTAGTGTGCCATTGACCGCTGTTGGAAAAGGAATCCAAGTGTCACACTATCACAGAGATTATATATATATATATATATATATATATATATATATATATATATATATATATATATATATATATATATATATATATATATATATATATATATATATGTGTGTGTGTGTGTGTGTGTGTGTGTTTTCTTTGAATAATTAGATTAAAGAAAAATACATTTCACATTTTGAAAGGCAACGATAAGACATTCAAATCGACAGTCCTGAAAATGTACAAATTAAATCACTTCAGTATTTTATTGTGTATTTTATTGTGTAAACCAACAAATTTGAACTTTCCTCAATTAAAAGTAGATGTCTGTAAATGTCGTAATAATTACTTTACCTAATAATTACTTTCAAAAGATCATTTTTAGTCATCTTTACATTTAGTCTTTTATCACCGTTAGTCTGAAACGGAATTACCAATTGGAATGTAAATATGCCTTATCAAACATCATATAGGTAATTCAAAGGGGTGGCATATTCCTGTTGCCAATCCTGTTGTAGTATGAGTATGTAAATAATCAATATTATTATTATACATAAATAAAAATTATTATTATTATTATATGTAAATGTATTATTTGGTGTGACCGGTGGAAGATTTGTTAGCCCGTCCCCCACACATACAGGAGAGTTGGGTTCACTTTCGACTCCGGCTTTAGTTCGAATGCTCTCCTCATACCTGCATACTTCAATTTCCTCCCACAATCCCCAAAACATGCATTGGCGGTATATTGGATACTCCAAAGTGCCCTGTGTGCGCCATGATTGTTTGGCAACCAGTTCAAGGTATACCCAACCTACTGCCCCAAAAACAGCTGAGATAGGCACCATTAAGGCCGCAACACTTGCTTTTGGATAAAGGGTTAAAAAAATGGATAAGTGGATGGGTGTATTAATTTGCATAAAACACTGATGCAAATCTCATGAGTTCTGTTTTTGCATGGTGAAGAACTGTGTCAAACAGAAGAAAAAAACATAACTATTATGGATGTCAGCATTTTCCTTTCCTTGTATAAACTTAACTACAGTTTGATAATGTTTTGTAGTCCAAATAAAATGCAGTCAAAGCAGCGATTTTGTTAGACCTTGGAGGTGCTATGGTATTTTAATTTCAACAGCAAAAGTAATTTCATAACCTTAGTTTGAGGGTAGTACAAAAACCCCAGCAACAATCAAGTAATCAATTGGTTGTGAAAATAAATAGAGTGCTTGTTAGAGTGTACCCTGGTTGCTGGCCAATGTCAATGATGATGTTTGGCCTCCACAGTCAAAATATAACAGCCTAATTGTCTTATCAGTGTTTGCTATGGCGACCCGCGTGGAAACGACCTCTCAGACAGTTATATTTTTAAATGTCTGCTCGTTTGACTTTATCTCGCAACACGGTGCCGGGTTTTGATGATGGTCCTAAACGGCGGAGGACGGCGTGTTTACACCCGCTGAATGTGTCCAGTGTAAGTTAATCTGCAGCAATAAGCGCCGTTTGTTTGTTTTAGCTTTTACACAGGAAGGGAGAGAGGAAAAAAAAAATCTCATTTCAAATCCTCGCCAGCGTCTTATCTCTATTTGTTCAGTTGTTTTTTAATGCCACATAGTGAAAGAATTTCAATGGCTGTTTTGCCATGAAGTCATTTGTTATCCTTCAGCGGGCCTTCGTCTCCACCATTGTGTGACAGCCCAATGTTGCAATCCTCCAGATGGAGCAGGTCAGACGCGCACACACATAAGAAAACACCCTAATTTTGAAAAGATCTGCTCGCCGTGTGGCATAAATGGAAATGATAATGTCATTCTTGGCATTTTGTCTCCCCGGCTACTCGCCACCTCCCTTCTGCCATCAAGTCGGCTTCTTTCTCGTGGCAAATATGGCTGCTAAGAGCTCCTGGCAAGTGAACAGCACATGTTTGCAAACAGTCCAAGTGAAAACGTCTCACAGTCTAATGCTGCGCATATTGTCTGCCGCTCTGTTTACTTTTTTCACTCTCAAATTTATTTATTTATTTTTTTTATGGATAGCTGACAGAATGTTTTCCTTGGCAGTGTGTACCTAAAATAAGAAAGAAAGAAAAAAAATAACACAAATCTCTTTATTCTGCAGATCAATCGCATTATGTTTCCTACTCTGAAAAAGTAAAGTCATAGAATGGGGGACACACTTTGCTTTTATTGCTCTCCTAATGTACTTTCCCTTTTATTTCCCTTTTTGCATATGCTGTTGCTGTTCCTGTTCGGCTCATCTGATGAACAGGTGAGGTTTTTCTTTTTTTTCTCTTCACTTATTAGCACTTGTAAAAATGTATATATTTTTTTTAAATTCCAACCCAACAGGTAAATTATGATAGAATGTACAATGTAAAGGATGACCCTGGTATCAGCATACTTAGTATTAAAGGTGGTAAGAATGTAAACATCAGACAAGGCCACACATTATTTAACAAAATTTTCCAAATGTAAAAAATATGTTTTTTTTTAACCTTTACCCCTACTTACAAAACGACTAGGAAATGTTTAAAAGTTGGTTAAAAGGCATTTTTATTGCACATAGACCTTACATTTTTATGACTGACTTCTTTGTGTCTTTCCTTAGTTTATGCACAACCCCTGAATAAAACTTTAATGTAGGTGATTGTATGGTATTTTTGGGAACTTTAAATGGAATAGAATTCATACTGTCATAGGCCATGGACTCTGAAGAACAACTGATTCATTAATTCCATCTAAAAATGACATCACAGTTGCTCTTGGCTCAGGTAAGGACCAATCATAGCTTAACTGTTATCTGAGTTTGGTAATGTGATGTTCACGAGCAGAGCCGTGAATGTATCTTCCACAAATACAATATTAAGCCAAAATACAAGTTTAGATGAGTGTGACTGCATTTTTTTTTTTTGCTCATTCATCCATTACTCTACTTCTTATTATCAAATGAATTGCAGGTCACTTGGCTGGTCTTCCATCTAATTTTGGGTGGAGAAACATTAAGGGTACGCCTTTAACGAGATGCCAGCCTGTCAGAAAGCACATCTACACACATTACACACTCACAGATTTTAAAATGTGTAAGGTAGCAAAAGCTCAAATAAACAACATGAAGAGCATGCAAACGTCACATGGGAACTCTTTCAAAACCCTAGACTCAGAACTGTGAGGTGAGTGTCGTAACAACCAGATTAGCGGTTCTCAAATGGGACTACCTGAGATTTATACATTCACTGCTGACTAGTGTACAAGTCGATTACATTTTTTTTTCAACAGGGATAGATTGGGGAGTATCTGATTCGGCTCTACTATATAGTGTCTTACATGGAAACAACTTTACTGTTGCACAACCATAAGTAGATGAAAAAAATGCCCCATTTTAGTTTTTAGATAGAGTTTATGAGTGCAATGGGAGAAATGGATGAATTGTGTAGATCTACCTATTTTCTACTGCTGATTATGAAAAAATATGAAACAGGGAGAAAGGAGAGTGTCATTGCTTTCATTTGATATATTTGCTGAATATATAATCATCAAAAGACAAGATCACGCATTGAAAACGTCAAAATTCTCTAAAATGTCTGACAGTGAATAGGTTAACAGGGTTTCTGCAGATATTAGCATATATGGCTATTGATGCTGTTAGAAGATCAGCATATTTTCAATTTAAGAAGAAACAAATTGGAAGATGAAGCAACTTATTGCTAAATTGTGTTACAGGTTATCCTTTGCAAAACATTGTATGCCTTTGGTTTGATGATGTATATGGCTGCACATTGTCATTAGTAACACAATTTTCTGGCAGAAAGACCAGAAATAAAACATGATGTTACACATTCCAAAGTTTAAACACATTCTTATACAATACGACATGAAATACAACCACAAATATAGTTCCAAAATTTAATAAATCATTCAGTTTTTTTTTTTTTTTTCTACCAAAAAACGCCTTATGCTGGGTCATGGGTACTTGCTGAAAAAAAACAATAGACAGGTGACATCACTGTTAAAAGTTTGAAAACCACTGCAATAGATTACTATGCCGTCTTTCATCCTGAAGGTTAGTTTAGAGTAGACAAATACAGGTTGTACCATTTCATAATTGAATCCAAATTTAAGTCTGAGCACCAACATTCAACAGTGTTAGAGAGAGAGCAACAGTTGTTGCACTTCAATTTGCCACTAATGATGCTAAGAGCGGGTTCCGTAACCTCTGCATCTTAAATAACCATCGCCCGAGTGATTTGATCGACTCACACCAAATGGAGTCAAGGTATATAATTTAGCCCAGTGCTGACTGACAGCTCCTCTCTGTATTTTGACATACATTATTGTCGGATTAAAACTGAGGTGCGTTTGAAAGAAAATGTTCCTCCGACTCTTGCGACTTAAACGGCGCCACAACTTGCCCTTGCGGAGGACGGCAGATGATCCTCGCGGCGCATCAAATATGAAATGTAGCCCGCCATAACTCGGCGTCAAAATGCCTGAGCATATTTCACGTGGTTTGGCATGTTTAAGAGGACGGCGTGAGTTGTTCCTGCGGCGGCGATACCGGCTTATTGTAGCGCGGCGGCCGCTGTAAATAGTCGTCAATCTTTTAGTGTTGCATGACACCGGAGCCTCCCACTTGGGATGATTGAATGCAACTTATTTGATTCTGCTTCCTTTCATTTTGCGAAGGGGGATTATATGCGAGGAGTGCGCTCGGGAAGACAATGAGCAAGCAGAAAAGATTGTTTTAACAGCTGCACGTCTTTGAATGGGCTCGTCTTTGAAGCATCACTTTAGCTCGCCCTCTGCTCTTGGACACACATCACAAGTGAGACTGGTAGAGCTGCTTTTTGATGTAAGAGGAGGGGATTTCACTCTTCATAAACTGCGCCCAACTCTTTAGGAGGGAGCGCTGTTGAGTTAAAAAAAAATGAGACGGAAGACGACAGGACTTTTTGCTTTTTTTCATCAGAAGAGTTCCTAGATCGAGTCTTGGTTGAAGCACCACATTGGTTTGATGAATAATAAGCCGTCTTTAATGGTGCTTTAATTGGTGTCTCTTGTACATAATACAAGTCTCTTGTACATGTCTCTAGTACATTTAAAAGTCAAATAATTGGTAAAAACGCAATACTTGGTCATTTGTGGTCATGAAGAAACTACTGCAGTTGTCTCAAATGCCAATGGGACAATTTTTAATACACATCGTAGGAAATATTTGTCAAGGTGTTTTATCGTTACAATAATTTGGCTACTCTTTTTGTAGTTGTCTATAGAGAATGACCAACATCCTTTTTTTTTAGTGTACCGATACCGATTATTGGTCGTCAAGGAGGCTAATAACTTATTTATTAATACGATATTTATTTCATGGAATCAAGAACTATTTATTGCAGTAAAGCAAACAGTTTTTAGTCATACAAAAACCCCAACACTTAACTTTGTTTAAATTGTTCAGCCTCTCAGTCAACACTTCTCCTGTGACTTACCCCCCCCCCCCCCCCCCCCCACATACACACACACGCACACACATGTATGAGAACATTTTTCTATCATCATCCCCTGAACGTGCTTCCCTGCAAACCACAAACTTTATTTTTCTCAGCCTATGTCAGAGTGATGAAATGGTGTTGAGAAAATGTTTTTGAAGTGAAAATGCGACTGATGACGTCACAAATTAGCGGCCAGCTGAGTGTTACCCTGTATGCTGCTTAGGTCCCCACTGTTTATGAACATAAGTTACTCTAAAAAGCTTGCGGCGAGTCAAAACAAGGCGATGCAACTTTATGTAGTGCATTTAACACACAAGGTAATACAATGTGTTTCCCATGGTTAGACGTTCAGTAGAGTTTCTTTAAATTTAACTCATTTCAAAACATGTAATCTCTTCTGGCAATTTCTGTGCCGGAATGTGTGTGTGTGTGTGTGTGTGTGTGTATCGGGGGGGGGGGGGTGCCATATATGGCTTCGATACTGATTGGCTCTTGCACAACTATCCAAGTAGATGCCGCTATGATGCACTCATCATGGCGGCACTGTCCCACTGACAGTGCTGGAACAAGGCTCCATTACAGTCAGTCAGAAAAGTGCGTGGCCACAGGCATGATGATGGAGTTTGTCGGCTGTAAGCGTAATAAAACAGGCCAGTGCCGATATGCACCAATATAGTAGAACCACTAAGGAGGGTTAGGGGTTTACAAGTCTCCCTCACACTTCTGAGATTCCGGGATTTCAATCTTGGCTCAGGCTCTCCTTTGGGGAGTTTGTCTATATGAGGCCAATAAACAGACCAGTCCGGGGTGTTGAGCATTGGTCAGCTTGGCTTGTCTCTAACTTAATTGAGGACAAGAGCTACTCTGTAAAAAGCACAACTTGTATTATTTTGGGCTAGACAGTCATTTATATTGGAATGACTCCAAAACATAAATTATTGACATTTCTGGCAACAATGATAGTGAGCATGACAAAGCATACAATTTGTTTGCTCCAAAACAGTTTGCTGGATAGGTTTTACATTTATTGATAAATAGCGTCCTTCAACAAGGGACCATGAGTTCTGACAGCCATTTATTTGTTGAAAATTTTCACATCAGCAAAACATAAAGTATTTTGTGACTTCCCCAACTTTTTTGTGGCTTTGACCTTTCAAATTTAGACAAAGTGGTGACAGCTTTTTTTACTGTTCAAAAACGGACATTTTTAGTCGCTCTTCAAGTTTAAATCAATGAAGAAAGTTCCAAACATTTCTTTGCTGAAAAACCTCACTGCAAGACGTCCAATGGCATACACCATGGTTCTCAATGACAATATGATCTCATGTGTGAGGATTATAGTGAAGAAAACCAAATTGTTCCTTGCCATTTCCACCAGTAGCAGTAGTTCTAAATGGCCGAGGTCCTCTTGTTGTTTCATACCGAACTCTAAAATTCTATTAAAGGATTATGTCACTGTACACTAATCTTAAAGACTAGGTTTCTTTTCTTTGCTAATGCTTTTAATCTTGGCACCGTGTTCGAAAAAAAAATTGGCGGCAAGGGGAAAGCAGATTAGTTCAATTTCACGTATTTTCAGGCGTTGTCGAAGCGCTCGCTGGCTTAGATGGATTACTGTTAAATAGTGGAAATGAAATGTAATGACTTAAAATGCCTTTATTTGCAATGACACGGCAAATAAACAGCAAATCGGGGGGAATTACGGCACTCGTCAAAAGTAATGCTTGTTAAGTAGTGTTGATTTCTCGTTTTATTTGAGAACACACTGGGAGCCCCCGAGTGCACATTTTGCAACTATAATACACTATCAGCTTTAGGCAATGTTTTTTTATCGTATCCAAATTAATCATGCTCCAGATCCACTGGCATTGTTCAACAGCAGTAACAATAAAGACACAAAAGTTGGAGAAATGGCTCGCCCTACATCTGTCATTGTCACCGAGCGGCCGGCCGTAATACTTTATTTATATTCTGCTCTGGTGATGGGAGGTTTATGTTGCAAATGATCATTGATTCAAGGACGTACAAATACCCCCCCCCCCCCACCCCCACCCCTCCCAGCCACCCAACACCACCGCACTCCAATACCCTGCATGACCCACATAGAGCATTATGTGAAGCGCTGCATTCATTAAAATAACCCCGTATTCCACATTTTGTTACCCTTCAAATGTCGTCCAAACCGATGGTCCTTTTCTCTGATGGAAATTGACAATTTAAAAAAAAAAAAAAAAAAAGGGAAGAGGAAATTTTGATATTTTAAAGTGATGTCCTACATTTTGTCAGCCAAAATCAGGATATTGCCCGAGCGTGTTCTTCACTTGTCAAAAGGCAGTAAGTAATGATTAAAATAGCAGTGTGAAACGCGGGGAGATTAAAGTGATGCTAATGATAAGTGAGAGAAGAAAAGGGCAAGCTATATTTTAATTCCTGGGAGAATGGTTAATGACTTCTATTGCCTGAGATTAAACTAAACCTGTCTCATCAGCTTTTTCTGCTCACGGAGGGGAAGGGGGGGGGGGGGGGGGGTGCACTTTAATTTATTAAACTCTTTTAAGGATTGATCTACATAGGTTAAACTTTCTGAATTTGGGAACAAAAAAAAAAGAGATGCCCCATAAAGCTGTCATGCAGGGGCAAAGCTGGCGACTTGCTCCAGGCGCACTATAAAGAATTCATTATCTTCAAACTGCCACATTTAATCAGAAACTATCAATTATTTAAAAAGGGAGCTTTGCTTCTGTTTAGGGCATCACATTCTTCTGACACACTGGATTATATGTGTTTTCATTGTTTATTGTGTACCGTATATTTAAAATATGTTTAAAAAAAATATAATAAAACAATATCGTATTTAAAACAATTGTTGTTTTTAATTTTGTTCACATACAAAGTAGAATGTGGCTTGAATGAGGTCGATAGTCGTCAATGTCAGTGAATGAGTTAAAGTATTTTTTTTTCCTGCCTTTTTTCTTAATTTTCAACATTAAATCATATTTTTCTTTTCAGATTTTAAATGTCAATGTTAAAGCAAAAGATTTGACAGGCAATAATATTCAGGGCTCTGTACAGCCGGACACCAATGTTGGCAGGTCCTGACATTCATATGAAATCACGGCTTGCAGTGGGTGTTTTCCGAAACGGTTGACAAGATGAGCAGGCCAGTGCAGCATAGGGTGCGTCGTTTGAACTGATGATTGAATGTAATGATGAGATGTATTATTATTATTTTTATTTTATATATATATATATATATATATATATATATATATATATATATATATATATATATATATATATATATATATATATACAGAATATATATATATATATATATATATATATATATATATATATATACACACACAGTGTATTTTGTTTTATTTTTTTACTCATTCCACTGGATGGCACAGTTAAAAATTACTTATTATTTACAAGTGTGTAACTGATTTTGGAAAAGCCACTCATTCCTTAATAAAAATCAAAGAGTTTTGAAAATCGTATCAAGCGTTCTTCAGAAATCGAGTCTTTAGTGTGAAGGAAAATGGCTTTCAGTCATAACACTCTAGAGTATTACCTGTGGAAAATTTTGGAAAAACAAATCTAAACTGATATATGTTCGTAATTTCTTAACATTCTCCTTACGTTTCATCTTCTACTGATGGAAACCCTCTTGCACTGTGTGATGTTTCATTTAAAAATATTGACCAAGTTTTCAGTGAAGGCCAACAATACGAGACGTCAAAGGGTCAAACTTTGCTTTATATTTCAAAGGCTGACACTTGCCCAAAAAAACTTGAATTTAACTTGACTTAACTAGCGCAGATGGAAGACTACTGGTGAGAAAACCAGTGCTGGCAACAGAATACGTCATGCACAAAAAACAATGGAATAACCATTTGAAATGCACAATTGAAATGCTCATTCCATGATGTTTAGAAAATTCCAAAAACATGACCACCACTTGTCATGTTGCTACAGCTGTTTGGGAGTCTCCAGTTACTCACGTAATGGGACTGATATGCGCTCGGCCAAGTTGGGACTCAAGTGTGTGACCAGTGAGCGAATAAAAGTGAACGAGACGAGAAGGTTTGATATGCCTTGGTTGAAGTCAACAGTGGCCGCTCCCACAGCGATGCAGCCCTCCCGAGTTTAGTCAGATCCACCTGCTTGCTTGCACTTTGCCGTAGACAGAATACACCCTGAACTTACCAGCCAATAGCAGAGCACTCCAAACAACACTTAAGGACAATTTAGAGTTTTTCAATGTACCTACCATGCATGTTTTTGGAATGTAAAAATGTGAAAAACCGAAGTATCTGGAGTATCTCAAACGTGTTAACCGTGCTGCCCATCTCCAGCCTCATCTTGGATAAAATTTGTCTAAGTAAAAAAAGAAGTATTGATAGTCCTGTGATATAAGACAGACCGCTTTAGAACCCCTCATGTAATACATTTTACAGTATTTTTTTCCATAGTATTTTTAAAGGACCTTTTAATCACAATGTGCAACATTATAAAATCCAGAAGGAAAACCTTTGACTATGTATCCTGATGTGACTCACTATAATGTGGGAGAATTTTGCCACATGGCATTAACGCAGAGCGTCAGCGTCTCTGACCTTCATAATGAAATGTATGGTCCCACATTACAGCCATTCAACACTCTTCATTAATCTTTGCTTTTTTTTGTTTTGTTTTTTTTTCCTTCCTGCAGCGCAACGCGAGAATCGTAAGGCCGGTCGCACAGCTACGAGAGCAATTAGCATGCATTACGATCCACTGAAACACAGTTCTCCCTCCCCTCTTGGCGTAACGGGTCTTTTATCGCGGCGCGGGTGATAGGAGTCTCTGAACATTCCGCTGACAGCAGATTATTTTTGTTTTTGTAGAGATGTCAAGCTTGAGTAGGTGGTGTTTTCCACTTCGGACTCGTTGTAGTCCAACTTTTTCCGCCCTTATCGGAGCCACTCGTCCTTCCAGATCCTCAAATAGGTCTGATATTTAAAGCAGCGTTCCAGTGTGGCCGTCATTCCTTTTGAGGACAAATAACAACACGGTGTGCCGCGTGGAATTCCCAGTGGATCTCTTTGCAGGAAGCAAGCGCGCCATTAATAAGCCCTTCATCTCCAAATAGCGCCGTTATGCCAAATGGAACATTCGTTCCAATATAAAAGGACGTTGTAGAAGGAGCACATTTTCAAAGTCTTGATCGATATCATCAAAGGCGTAATTGGATCCAGGAAGTCTTAGACACAATGTAATCTCTCGCTCTTTCGAATCGGGCGCTGAAAGATGACAACGTGTGGAATAAAGCTTTCAAATTCTCCAAACAGGATTCCCAGCTTTGACCGCTCTCGCAATCTGTCATTTGGAATGTTAATGATTAGAAATGTTCAAACTTTGCCCTGCAGTCACAGGGAAATAATGGCGTTAATAATGCACATATTTTTTGTCACATATTTATAACTCATCCCCCCCAGACGTTCCACATGTCACACTTGTTGTGAGATATCCCCCCTTGGTTTGGACTGACAGTAGTGCCGAGGCCGTAAAAATAGCCAATTAAAAGTGGAGCAGGCTCCTCAAACGCGTGTTCAGGCTGATTAGATTAACCTTGAACATCAGTCGGGGTTGCAAGAAATGAAGAAAAGAATGATGAAACATGTATTAATAACGGGTTGATGCTGCGTTCTAACCTTGCTTTGCATCATTTGAGTGTCTGTGTCATCACTTATTTTATCTCTTGTTCAAGGTGTTGCCTCCACGCAGGACCTTTATCCTACCATCATTGTTTGTTTGTTTGTCAATTAGCAGCGTTATGCAAAAAAAATGCCGATTTCGTTGTTAATATAGCAAGATCTGGCGTTTTTATTATCAGTCTCTGCAGAGATTAATTTATGCATCTTCATGACAAAACAGCTAAATTTATGCACGAGGGGCCGAATCCACATTTAAAAGAGAGGATTTAAAATGTGTCAGAACACATTGTTTGAAGGTGGCTGGTGCTGATTGGTCCTATCTCTTGTCTATCATCATTCAATCACAAAATGAGAACCAGCAAAATCGTGTACACGTTTTCCAGTCATAAAAGGATAAAGCTGAAAATTCAACACATCCCATTACCATTATTTGCCATAGATGGGAGGTGTCCATTTC
This sequence comes from Hippichthys cyanospilos, assembly GCF_059441005.1. NCBI lineage: Eukaryota > Metazoa > Chordata > Actinopteri > Syngnathiformes > Syngnathidae > Hippichthys > Hippichthys cyanospilos. The sequence goes on from NC_142373.1 coordinate 102,500, forward strand.
CAAGTCCACATGTATGTTATTTTTTAAAAGTCCATAAAAAAAATTTCAAGTTACTGTATACAGAATTTACGTCCATGTAGAAATGCATTTTCAGGCTAAGTGTTATTCGAGTTTAATACACTTAATTGTAACTAGTTCATGCAAACATCTTACAACAAAGCTTTTTATAAAGTCCTTTTGTTTAAAAAATTGCCTTTATCCCTTTTTTTTTGTCATTTACTCAGTGAAACAAATAAATAATTACATCATTACATTTAAAAAGTCCTGAAACGTTTTCCTAAAGTCCTTTTGGTGCCCTAAAACAGTGTGTAGGCCAAAATGTTGGGAGACATCTTAAATGCCCTCATTCCTCAAGACTGCAAGGGTGTACAATTTGGTGCTGATCCAAATTCCGCCTTGGTGGAGGTCCTCCTACTCAATATTATTCTAGGTATTCTTTCTGACATATTGCTGACATTCCCACGTTAGCTCTGTCGCGCACACATGCAGACACGCAAACATGTGCACATGCACGTACACACACACACACACACACACACACACACACACACACACTGACTTATTTCTCACCATGCTGCTGCTGGCAATCCCGAGCACACTAAAAATACACCTGGCGCTAAAGTCGCACCCCCGTGCTGTTTCCCGCACCGTCTTCCCAGAGGCCGGGCTGGTGTGAAAGCATCTTTGTCATTCTTTTAATAACATGTGTAAACGAATGAGAAGGGGTAAGGCAAGGTGGCGTGGGGGGGTGGGGGGTGGGGGGGGGGGGGGGGGGATCTAGCCTGTTGGTGTTTATCGGGCTTGGCCAGCGGAGCGCAGCAGCTGATACCTCCTCCAGGGCCAGGATGTGTCGGATCCATCCAACAGTCCGTGAAGCTGATTAATTTCACTCTTCATTAAGAAGGTTTTGTGTTGACCAGAGAGTGTATCGCCACCGCTTGGTCATCGCACCGCTTTCGTTTTTTTTTTTTTTTTTTTTTTAACCCAGACAGCTTTTAGCGGCTGCCCTCCTCCTCTTTCTCCGCCTCCTCTTCCTCCTCTCTTTGCGCCCTTGGCAAATGAAAGGTCAAAGACGTTGCAGTGATTAATGAGCAGTAGACACTGGGATCTCTCTGTCAACCCCCCACCAGTTCTCTTTGCCTCCCGCCGCCACCTCCTTCCACTCCCGCCTGCTCCGTGCATTATTTTATCCACAACACCGCTTAAGTTAGCATGTCGCGGGGGAAGAGCGTAAAGAGAGCTGCGCTTTCAAGCAGAGAGTGCCGTTCAAGTTGTTAGTGCAAATGATAGTGAATGGAACACGAGTGGGAAAATTTGCCAGTGAATTGAATAAGCCTGAGTAAGGCGCAAAGCTCCCCTAAGGCCAGACCATCCAAATTTTGATCGGCACCAGATCTTACTGACAAACCCAGTTTTGCCAATGAAATTGATGAGTGGAAGATGGTTCTTGTCACAAATTTGTGATCCCACAGCCCGACAGAAGTAAAAAAAAAGTACGTAGACCATGCTAGACTTGCTCTGGGTACGGGAAAAAGATCCATCCTGTGTAAGAGAAACATGCTTGATTGCGTACAACAAAAACAGAGAAACCCTTTCTGGTTTAAAAAAGTTAACGTTAATTACTTTTACAAATTCCAGACAATATTGCAACAATTTCAAACAAAACGCTATCAACTTATTCAGTGCCACCCCAGTAAAAGTTGATTTTGAAATGAGTGAATGATGACAAAAAATCTTGGCTTTAACAAGTTCTCTTTTAGTGCCATTGCAATTGGTTATTTTTGAAAATTTCTAATTTTGTAATCAACAAGATAAAAACAGAAGGAAAACGTTAAAACATAATTGTCATTTCACGAGAATTAGGTTGTCGGTGGAGAAAAGGTAAGACATTTACAACACCTGGTTTAAGATAAAAGTAATGCATTTACACGGATACACTTGTAGCTTTTAGAAAAAAAGAGTTAGATTTTTCCAAATTAAAAAAATGATATAATATTATGAGAATATTCTTTTAAAATAAAATAAACTTAGGCATTTTACAAGACAAAATCCAAGAAAAGATAGATGTTGAAAATGTATGGGACTAAAGTTGTACTGTTTGAGCAAAACCACCAATAAATTTGCTGTATTTGGAGGAACAGAATAATTTTTAGGAGATGTTGTAATTTCACATGAAAGTCACAGTTTTATGAGAATAGCACCAAGAGTTGACTGCAACTGTGAGAGTTTATGTTAAAACAAGCTAATTTTGTTTGGCACCTTATATCCAAAACGTTGTCATCCAAAATAAAAAAAGAAAGTAATTTTTCCCTCTATTCTACTCTGAGTTTTACCATGAGAAGTACATTTTAAAAAACTTGATTCACTGCATTGGTTTTGCACAGAGTCATCCTCCATACGAGCAAACAAACAATCTGTGAAAAACTGGAGCCACTTGTCATTGGCACCTTCCGCAGGATAGATGACACTTGAGGGGCTCCTCAGAGCAAGTGTTTATTTGTAAAAGGTAATGAAATATTTACCCTCCCGTCGCAGATTAGCAGCGGTAATTGACTGAGGCGTATGTGCGGAGTATGCGGCCAGATAGTGAGGGATAGATCGAAGGAGGGAGCAGCAGTGGTGAAAAAAAAATACTGAGGGGAGAGTGAGTTTGGAAGGGGCCCCACATGTTTGAATGCACTTCTCTGAGCTTTACAATAGGCCCCGCTAGTGAGTCTGTCATTTTCTCTCTGCGTGTTGCTTTTGCATTTTTTTGCGAGATAAGTGGGGCCTAATGCTGAACAAATAGTGGAAATCAGAAGCCACTGAGAATCATTTGGATCGGCTTTTCCCATGGCTCCCCAACAGGCATCCAGACGGACGGAGGCAAGCGAGACACAGCAAAAAAAGGGAGGGGGGGGGGGGGGGGGGAGTGTGTGTGTGTGTGTGTGTGGGTGGCGGGGGGGGGGGGGGGTAGAGGGGGAAAAAGAATAAAAAACTGACAATGAGCAAAACAATTTTGTCAGCACAAGCACATCCAATTGAAGAGGATAGCGAAGAGAGCTGAAAAGATCCAAGCAGCGCTGCTAAATTGGCATCAGGTGTGGGCGCTCGTCCCCCCCGAGTACCCTCCCTCTCCTTCCCGGTGATGGGCTCCAACATTGTGGTGGGCAGACATTTGGCCATTTTCAAATATAATGGCAGAAATGAATGCAAATGAGCAAGTGGACTGAAATGTATTTAAATGCAGATTGAATGGGTTTGGTGGTGGAGGGAAGGCGGGGAGGGGTGATAACAAGTTGCTTCAGGAGAAGGGCCACATTGTGTTGGATCATCTCCCCCTCCCGCCAGACCCCCAACCCCGGCCTACACCAGCGGTCCCATCCAGGCTGCCTCTGTTGCATTTGTCTCATAAGGGGAGCATTGTTCACTGGCTAAACTCTCTCCAAACTATTTACATTGGCCGTGGATTTGCATTTCAAATATTTTGGGTCGCCTTTCTCATTGCCGTACGTGCACTTGCATCGCCTACGGCCATCCAGTACAACTTTAATTGGGAGGGTGGTGAAAACGGAAGTAAAATCCACGAACGGTCGCTAATGATTATGTCGCTTATGTCCATACAGCCTCATTAAGAACTAGCATGTGTTTCCCCAAACAAGCCCTCTCAACTGATTTCACCCACCCATGCCCACTAAAATCCGGTTGGCCCACTAGCCCACGGCCATCCATCTCCTCAAACACTCTTTCTAATATTTAAGGAGCCCCTTTTGAACAGCTTTTCCCACACATATACGGCAAGAAATTAATGGCATAAGCGGGTGAGCCTAATCGCCGGGAATGCGGGAATTAGGGCGACTGAGAAAAGAAAAGGGCTGCTTGTTGCTCTGTTAATTGAAATTCTCAAATAGCCTTCACGGTTGCTCCTGCCAGTTTGTTTCTTTCCACATGACTTTTTTGTTACATTTGAATCCATACCATGATTTTCTTTTTTGTAATGAAATTAAGCATACACTTTTTTTTTTTTCCCTGTCATGCACACACATACAAAGTTTGACCTCTGCATTGACCTGTCCAAAAAAAAAAAAGAAATAACACACTGTTAATGACACCCGCTCTAGGAGGGGGTCGCTTTAGCGCCCAGGGAGCAGTTTGGAGTTTCGCTGTATTGCTCAGCCATGTGTGAAGAGGGGAAGGTCTTGTCCCAGGATATACCCTATTGACAGGTGACAATCTTAACCACCTGGCAAAGGCTGGAAAAGTTGCTCCAAAGTTCCAAAAGTTGAGCTTTTCCATTAAAAACAAAAAAAAACAAGAAAAAAACAAAATACAGGAGACATACTACAAGAGTGTTAATTCTATGAAATAAAGTTGCAATATTGAAAAAAAATAAAGTGACTTTGTAGGAAACAAGAGTTTGATATCTAGGTTAGACTTTCATGAGAATGAAGTTGTCAAAATTTGGAGAAAAAGTAATTAAATAATTATTTTGATAAAAGTTGTTGCTGACTAAAAAAGTCGTAGATGTAAGAATTACTTTTCAATTAACCAGTGTAAAGTCATTATTGAACAAAAAAAGTATTACGTAGAACACTGTCATTATTTTATGAACACTGAATTATAATGGGAGAAAAAAACATTTTTATTAGACTGAAATCCTAGTTGTATAGAAAGCATAAACATTGTCATTTTTGGCCCATATTGACACATGCCAAATTTGAACATCATGTGAACAAATTTACCACTAGGCTTCCATGCAGTAAAAATTCTCTGGGGCTATTTCGTACAGGGTGAATCAAACTATGCTTATTTAAAGATAACCCCTGCCAGTCGAAAGATGAGGAGGGGCACATGGGCTGCAGAAATGTTTCAGTGTCCAGAAGTTTCCATGGTGTGATTAATAGGAAGGGTAATGTAGTGGGGAAATGAGTAAACACTCCCTTGCTCCTGGCTTTGTGCTTGAGCGGCTTGATGACAAGGGCAGAGCAAGGTGAGAATTAAACAGACCTGCAGAAAAAGAAAAAAGGGAAAGAATAGAGAGCAAAGGGAAAAAAATGTCGGGTGGGAGGAAGGGAGGGAGGAGCGGAGCGTGACAGGCCTGCCTAGCCGACGAGTGGGAGTGGAAAAGGGCGAGAGCGGGGAAGAAAAAAAGACAAAAGTTTCTCCGGAAGAAGACGACGAAGAATAATTAAAAGCGCTGGAGGGAGGGCAGTTTTAATTTGGCATGTAAAGGGCTAAAGATTTCATTTAAAGGCGAGGCCAGCGGCGAGGAGGTTAATAACACGAACAAAGCGGACAGCGCGAGAACATACAGAGCGAGGGAGCGTGTTGGACTTTCACCTGACACGTTTTTAATTATCGGACCTGTGATATTTCCCGCTGCTTGAAGAGAGTGCGCACAAAAGAAAGAAAGAAAAGAAAAATCGAGATTAACTTGATTAACGTTCCCGGTAACCAATTAGACGCTCATAGGAAGACGTAGACGTAACTTGACCGCTTTGCTTTAAAGCTAACCGTTGCTCCCAGCGCCATATTTGAAGAGCGCAGCCCACTGGGAAGGCGACCAGGACGTATCGCGTAGCATCTGCTTTCAACACTGGAAGATGTGCTCTTGATCAGCGCAATCTCGCTCCATTAGCAGCATGTGAAGTTGATGTATCCCAATTATCATAATAAGATTGGCTCGACCGCGTACTCCACGGGAATCCAAACTACTCTCAAACTGCAGCCAAATGATCAAAAGGACTTTGTGAACTCGACCCAAAGTCCCAGCTGCGGGTCTTTTTCTTCTATAGTGCTGGGAAATAACTTTAATTGAATATGACGCATTTCTTTTCTTGTACGTTCGAGCCCCGCTGCTGTAAGCGAACAATAGACAGCGCAAAGCCACTTGTCTTGCTAGATGGCAAACTTTCTTTACCTCGAATGAAGGTTGCTGTGTTAAACGTGTTTTGGGGGAATGGCCTCAAAGATGGTCACGTGATGGTGATAATGGCAGAAGGATCTTAATCGATGTTTACAGGCATGAGATTTAGTGATACTTTGTTGATTTATTTATATTATCACTGCAAACTCTGGGTGGATGAACTTTGTGTCCCAACAAGAACACTATGAAAAACAATTTGAGCTTGGTTCATACAATGAGAGGATTGTCACCAGTTTAAGAGGTCCCACACGAGATATATCTTTACCAATGACTTCCTTATTCCTTGTAATTATTTTTTCTAATTGACGCAAAGCAATTTTGTTGAAGAAAAACATTTACGTACACATTTACAGCAGAGTGCAGGGGCATTCATATTAAACTTTGGAACTCCATTAGTGGAGATATATCGAGGCGTATTTGTTTCCACTACTCCAGAAGATAGATCATGTAGCATTATCTGTTTTATTTCTTCCTCTGCCGGGAAATTGTGTCATAAGTAACAATGCAGCATGCAGTACAATATAAAACTTAACAAAATGAAGCCATGCAACTACATTTCTACAACATAATTTGGAAATAAGTTCCTTGATGTTCCAATTGTTTTGCTCTTAACTTGATAAATATACTGTTCCTGTCACATCATTAAAAAGTATATTTGCTGGCACCAGCAGAAACCCTGTTACAATGCCACATACTCCCTGAAGGGCCTCCTGTGGAACGCATACCACCATTTGACAACCTCTGTCCTAACTCAACTTAGCACAGCACACACATAACAAAGGCTAATAGCGTAGAGTAGCTCCAGGAGTAATTACATTACATTTACAATTATTAGAAATATCTCTCTTAACAGAGCCCTAAACCCTTGGTTCAGGACCATCTTTCAGCAAAATCTGACAAAAGGGCCCTTAGTGATCAGAAGAGGGCGAAAGAGGTCCCAGTTATTAGTTATCTTCCAAGAGACATCTTATTTACTCAATGCAGTAAAGAGCAAAATCAGTAATTGGCTCATGCAGTTAGCCTTGTTGATCTATTTCAGCATGCTACTCCAAAAGTCAACGTTTTCATTTCATTCTTTCTTTCAAAACAAAACTAAACAATAGCCAGGCAAGACTAAAGGAAGGCTCCACAGCAATTCCACACCCTCTTCTCCATGCACAAAAACACACACATACACACGCAGTGGTTGACACATACATATTATATGTTTATCAGCCTCTAATGAAACACTGACAAGTTTCCGCGCGCAAGGGATTCTGTGTTCCATTAATAGTCCTTAACGAACCTTGAGCACGCACCAAAAGGACCAATTGCAACTGACAGCAGAGGGACCCTCAGCCGCGGCCCTCCGGAGAGAAAGAGCCTATATTAAGCATTTTAGTGACGTCTAGACTTGGGAGTCTCTCCGTCATCAGCCCAAGTGGAAGTTGTCGCATTGCATTTCCTGTGACTCACATTACTTGACCGCCGCGTCGGACAAACACAAACGTGTTGGTTCATTTGTCGTCGAGAGTTTGTGATTGATTTATTCATCACAGGCTCAATAAATGTTTGTGATGGATCCCCGGCGCTGCAATTTACTCCAAATTACACTCGGACCTCTAATGACACCTGCATGCAGACATTTGCATACCGCTTATAATAACTATTTCAAACATGTCTCATTCATCAAGCTAACAAACGGGCACATGAGTCAGTTGAAACAGATTTGACGGTTCAATATGTGACTAAATATGTACAATTAATTTTCATATTTATCAAGATTTGCCTTGAGATGTGTTGCATGAGTGATTTCTCCATCATGTTGCACCTCAGAAATACTACAAATGATATTGCTTCATCATAAAAGTGCAAATAAGGCAGTGCTTCTCAATTATATTTTGCTAAGCCCCCCTTGGACAAACAAAACTTTTCGCCCCCCCCCCCCCCCCCCCCCCCCGACTCGACACACTGACTATGAATAATAATGGTATCTATAAAAATTATATAAGTATACTGTATCAATTTTAATTTCAACAAAAGAAAAAAAAGCAATATAAATCAACTTTCAACAACTGTTAATTATTGTTTACAGTGTTTGTACAGATTAATAAGCAAGTACCAAGTGCCTGAAAAAAAAAAAAAATAAATATATATATATATATATATATATATATATATATATATATATATATATATATATATATATATATATATACACCTTTTTACTTCTCTCCCTGTTATTGCATCACCACTTTGCTGTGAGACGTACAATATGACCTCGCCTAAATTTGACCTCTGCCGTTTACATGTGAATTTTTTAAATTAGCGGTAAAGTCCATATATAACAAATTAAGAGTATAAAACTAACAGGCTCCCCTATGGGATACAGTAAGTTATCATCAGTGACTATTTCTTCATTAGTTAAATATTAAAATAAAACATCATTGCCTGCTAGTGTTGGACTGTGCCTTATCACCGGGCAACACAAATGCCAAGTTGTCCATTTGAAGTTTTTCTACGTACCTCAAAGACATTTCTAATGAACAAGAGCAGTGACATTTGTAATCCACGTAACGTTTCGGTTGCATGGGAACATCTGCCTCAAAGCAACGTCTTTTATTAGAACGTGACAAAACATTTTGTTCTCACTAGAAATAATCGTCTGTATCCTCCACGCTTGTGATTCTCAGTTTATTTTCAAGTCCATTCCCACGTTGAATGTGCTTATGCCTGCGCCGCTCTCTCTTTCTCTCTCTCTCTCTCTCTCTCTCTCTCTCTCTGTCTCTCTCTAGCTCTATCTCTCGCTCTCTCTTTCACACACACACTATCACACACACACGGATAATTCTTAAACAGATGCTCTCGTGCTATGATTAGTTTGCAAGTGTGTAAAGCGCCAGTCGACACGGATGAAATATAGCACAGGTTCATTGGGAGTGCAGGGAAGGAGAAATGTAGCCCATCTGTAATACACTTTGTGCACTAATATCAGCTCCTTTTCTCTGATATTGCAGAGAGAGATATCGATCTGGTAAAATTGTCCCATATTGGAGCTGTCTGTTGTGATATTCATCATGCTGTCACCTCGCAGAAGCACCTGCGCGTTATTAGAAACCCGGCTTTGAAGAGGTTGAAGGGTTTGAGTCTGCGAGATGTAGCAAACAATTCATCACAAGGAATTCTGGAGAGGTGACGCTTGCTGGGGGGAAGATTTATGTGTCATCGGGGTGTACATTAAGAATTATATTGTCACGTAAGAGGACACTGGTGGGCTGCGCCTATACACTGCTGAGTAGGCCTATTTGCTCTTCTGCCATTCTTAAATTGAGTTTTTTTTTTTTTTTTTGTAAAGAGAATTCCTGTAGTCTTGAGGAATGCAGTAGATCACCCCAATGGAGTTATTTGCGCTAGGTGTGACAGGCTAGTCGATAACAATTGTCACACTCATGGGGATTTTCGGGAATCCGATATTTGCACAGCGAAGCGATTCCGTTTGGTCGGAGGGGTGGTGAAAGCTGTGTCAGCTCTGGGAACGCCATAACATAATAGCAACGCAATAAAGTGCAACTCGTACATAAAGGGATATCAAATAACAATACACTGGTGCCCCACTGTCTGTTTGCATATAATTGCTGTCAAACAAAAAACATGTTTATCCAACTTTTTAATGAGTTTGTTGTCATAAGATTAAAAATGAAATGACAGTGACATGTATTTCTGAATATTTGTTTCCTTCCTCAAAACAAGCAGAAAAGTTGCAATTTAATTTTTGTGTGTTTTTTCCCAAGCACAAATTATCTTTTTGAGAATAAAAATAAGGACAATTACAGTGGACCACCACCCTATTACAAATTGTCTTAATCTTTTGTGCTGCACAGCTTTGATCATTACCAAGACAACGCCATATTTAAAGAAAACCATGGTGGGATCAGCTAAATGATTTGGGCCATTTTCAGCTGAGACAAGGATTGGATCTGAAAGATGCACTGTAAAAATAAAAATAACTTTATTACAGGTAAAAAGAGGTGTGACTTGACAGTTTGACCCACCTTTTTTTTTAATACAAAATAAACTGTTTTTAGAGGTTTTCTTCTACAAAACAACTTTGTTTTTAGGGTTGTTTTATGCAAAATGACCTAGAAAATTGGGTCAAGTTGACCCAACTATTGGGTGGGTCGTCTTTTGAACTTTTCAACTCATTTCCAAGTTGTATGAAAAGAATTATGAACAGTTTGACAGAGTAGTCATTGATCACATGAAATATTCAGGTTAGAAGAAATGTCAGAAAAAATGGATGCTTGAATATCCATCCATTCATTTTTATACCTTTTATCTGGGGTCAGTTCGCCGGGGAAGCAGCTTCATCTGGGATGACTTCACCCTCCTCAGCTACTTCATCCAGCTCCTCCCAGGGTATCCCCAGGCGTTCCCAGGCTAGCTGAAAGACAATAGTCTCTTCAGCGTGTCCTGGGTCATTATCCTGGCAGCACATGCCCGGAACACTTTCCCCAGAGAGTGGGCCTAGTGGCTCCCTTACCCGATGCCCGAGCCACCTCAACAGGCTCCTCTCAATGCAGTGCAGTGGCTCGACTCTAAGCCTCTCCTAGATAACTGAGCTTCTCACGCTAAAGGAGACCTAGACATGGGTGAACGTCCATGCACCCGCGATGATCCTACTAGGATCCTATATCTCGACTTAATTCGGGGTTATTCAAAAACTCCATGAATGACATCCATTCTACAAGATTAAAAGTTATAGGTCTCATTTTGTATATCAGGGGAAAAAAAAAAATGATTTCAGCAGGGCTGTGCAAACCTTTGATATGCACTGTTCAGTGACATTGGCTTTATAGCCAAAGCAAAGTAAGATAACAATGACAGCAGGATACTAACAAGCAGTCAATGATAGATTGGCAATTTCTGGCCTGCTGAGAATGCTACAGCAATACTTGTATGTTGGAACTCGTGAGAATTTGGAAGTCCGGAGGAATGCAGTAGCTCGCCCAAATATAGTCATTCATCTGCCAGCCCGTCGATAACAGTTGTAGTGAATCCGACATTAAAAGTTGATCTCAACGTCGTCCCTCCATTCGGGATTTGGAACGCCTGTTATTTCCTGTTCTTTGCTCAAGCAGTCTTCCGCAAAAAGATCACACGCATGTACACAGACGGAATCCAAGTCTTCCGTGTCTTGCGGAGGAGGCGCTTTGATTTGTCTTTAACTGGGTACAAATGCTCGTCTGGGAATGTGCCGGCTTTGAACTAAAGGGGAGGAAGGAGAGGGGGGCTCCTCTCAGATGTTCCCTCTCCTTCCATGCCTGCCTCTTGCAGGGTCTTATTGTTGTATTTAAAACACGGCTTGGCCAAATTGATCAGGGCTAGCGCTGGAGAGTAAAAAGTCAGGGGCTTCTACAATGAGGAGCAGGCCCAATTCCTAACCTTTTTGTATGTATACAAACTGAGAGAACACTCAAGTTTGTGTAAACAATTCTTTGCCCTCCCCCGGATCTTTTTTGGACTCCTCCTTCGTATTTAAGTTTCATTAATTATTTGGGAAATCAGAGAGTGAGCGGGGAGGGGGTTGGGATACCGGGAATAAACAGAAGATAATTTTTGTTGACTGTTTCACACAGCATCTCAATCCTCAGTGCAATTAATGCTAATCACCACACTCTTCCTGTTTAGCTTCAACTTGAGTTTGTGTGTGGCTGCTGCTGCCCTCTCAAGACCTTGCAGGAGGAAGTATTAAGAAGGGGATTTAGAAAAACATGCTACCCTTATATGTTCATGACTGTACTATTGGTAACATTTTTATTTAAAAGTATAATTTTGTGAACGCAACATAGTTTTAGTGCATTAAGTTTGGTCCGATATCATAGTAAATTCGGAAGCCAATTTGCTGTGTATTTAAGGGAATACTTTTTCAACCAATAATATTAGATCTTGTTTATTATTGAAATCAAACTATACAGAGTTATGTTTATTAAATGGGGTTATTTAAGTTTCAGTCCTTAACTTCATGAATTCTATATGCTGATTGGATTTTTTTTCTTTTTTTGCATTGGGTTTCTGGTGCTTGAATTTGGGTTTGGAAAACAAAAGTCAATCACCCCCTCGAGTGGACACTGGTGGCGGTCATTGTGTTTGGCATTTATTCCTGTTTGTGAAGGAAGACATGAAAATGGAAGAGCATGTGAGAGTTCTCATTCCTGATGAATGGTATATTGAAATTTAAAAAGCACCCTGACAGCACCTTTGATAGAGGTAGAGTGATATGTCTTCTTTGTCAGAAGGAGCTTGCCAAACACAGAAGCAGCTTCAGTTTAGCCTACTAAATAAATGCAAAGCACACAGCTCAGACTGTAGCCACGGCTAATAACAGCAACAAAGACACAAATGTAGTAAGCCATAGCAAAGCTCATTGAAAAACTAAACTAGAGAACAACCTTTGTGCAGATTTGATCTCTTATCTCAAATCTCTAATATTATTGTGCATGGTAAAATGTGTTATTGTAACAAATGCTTTATTATATATTTTCTTTAAAAATATATATATAAAATTGACATAATCTAAAAATGGCTACCAAAAAATTTAAAAACATCTTAAAATTATATATTTTAAAGCTGAATTTTCGATACCGCTATATTTTTGCTAAAAGTTATCTTAACATCAGAATCTAGTATTGTCCCATGCCTAGTCTCAAATACAGCAAGCAGAAGGTAAATGGCTATGACTACATCTGTTAAAAGTGATTAAAAAATAACTGATGCCCCTTTTATATTGTTACATATCAATATTTTGATCTGACAAAATAATACAATGTATATTAATAATAATAAAAAAGAAAGAACTCTGGTTAAGAGTTTTTATCAGAAAATTTTGGCGAGATTAAAAACAACATTAATAACATCAATTATTACCAATTTTGAATCTTTATTAATCTCTTAAATTTTCCATATTAGTGCCTGGTGTCCATAAAATGGCCATGCTGTTTGTTAGCTCACTAACCAAAAATCCCCAAATTCTGACCTTATGCTAATAATGTGCGGCCTTTTTACTATGGTGTTATCATGAGTAATAGCTACATGTAAAAACTTTATTGATTACTTTTATCCTTTTTTTCAAGAATTTAAACCTCTCACCTTAACCTACACCTCTTCATCATTTTTTAACTGTCACCCGGCTGACAGAAATTAAATTGAAAGCCTTTAACAGTTGACGCCATCTGAAGTCACTCCACGACAATTTCAAACAATAACGACAGGGGAGCCTGAATGAAAATGCGGCTTGATTTCTGTTCTCCAAAGCTTCTTGCTACGGGGCAACCAATTAACTACCCTTCAGGATGACTTTCACTCCTAACTGCCGGTCTGCTCCGCTGCCAGAAAGCGGGATTAATTCTCAATTAATCCCCGCAGCAGAACAACTCCGCCTTTGTCTGCCGGGGAGGACATGAGCATACAACAACGAGGTGACTCCGAGAGCCACCCCCCTCCCCCGCCCCCCCTTAAAGATTGATACGCCCTGTAGACTCGCTCTTCTCAAGCTGAAAATAAGAGCCATTAAAAGGAAATGCTTGACAATGATTTTTGTTTTAGGATTTCCAGCTTTATTAGCCATGCATATTAATGAGTCAATTAATTCCATTCGTCCTGGCGAGTGGCCTGTTTGTTTTTTGCGCCTGACCTTTTATCTTAGATTCGTTCACGCTCGGCTCGCTTTAAGCACCCGCTCCTCGCTGCGATTCCCATAGCCTTGCATCCCAATCAGGACTTTTTATGTGTTTAGCACTAAGGTGCTCCCCCGCGCTTTTGTTTCTGCATGGAACCTTCAGCAAGTGTTCGGCTCCCAAGCAATGTCGAAGATGCTCTATATTATGTTTTGTAATCTTTTTTTAATCTGATTTGGCCATTTGTTGTTGCTTCTTTGTAATCTGTTTTTAAAAACAGAGTTGTATTACTACTAAAAACAAAAAGTGCTGTAAGTCATGCTTTTGAAAGTAGTATTTAAAAAAAAAAAGATCTACTTCATTTTTGCAGATAAGAAACAAACACTCAAAATAGGGATGCTGTGCAAAAGTATTTGAATTTGACTCAGTTTTATGACAATTTTTAAATCTCAGCATTAAAAACATGGGCAATTTTTCTAAGTGAAATCACAGTTTTTAAAAATTCCTCTGATTGAAGTTTCTTTCCCAGGCTTGTCATTGCCTCTTGGCACCTCATAACAGGGGAGAGGAAGATATAAGATGTACATTTTTTAAAAGTAACATCGTACATGAGGACTTTATCATCTCACTCGGTGTTTTACCACTCTATAACTGCCATCTACACAAGTGACAAAGGAACTTTCAAAAACAATCTTATCAGAATCAAGGTTATAATGAAGTAATCTGGGATTTTTCGTTACATTTACATACTAAGTCATTTTGACTTAAAATTGGTTTTGGATTCAGTTAGTTGAAACAGGTTTTGACCAGGTTTATTCATTTTTATTTTTTTAGTTTTAGTTTCAGTTTTCATTTTTGTAAATGAGGAATGTTTTTTTGAAAATTAGTTAAAAAAAAAAGGTTAGTCAAAAAAAAGGTTACTGAGGCTTAGTCCGTGAAATGACTTCAATTCTCAAATGACAGTTATTAGTTTTAATCTCAGTTTTGTTTTTATGTGAGTAGTATGCTTAGTACAGTTTTAAAAAATGGCCCCAAGACTTTTGTAAAAAAGTAATCTACAATTCTCAAATGACTCTTCGCCCTCCTTTTGCATGGACTTATCACAATACAGAAATGAAATAAAGACATCTCAAATAATCCCCAAAATATCATGTATAATATTAATTGACAAAGGCCAAAATGATGGATATTTTCAGTATAAATATAGTTAGTTTGCTTCAGAAATGTAGGGTGGAGTTTGTTAGTTTTCATTCCTTAAAAACATTTTTTTAATTTTGCCTGCACAAATGTTTTTTTTACCATTTAGTTTTAATTGTTACTTTTCATTAAGAATGATAACTTTGGTCAGAAAAGCGCACCTAAAACCATCTGCAATGTCTGTTACTTCTCAATGTAGTGTTTAGCTCCCACTCAGCATGTAGTAGCAAAAAGTCTTTTTATTTTAGTCATATAGATGCCAGTATGTCCTAAAGATACTTAATAGATTTTGCAGGATTAAATGAATCCAAACAGGGTTTAAGGAGAATGCGTTTTTAAAGATATGTCAGTCGAACATTGCATCATCCATTTATTTATTTGAATCCTTGTTTTTCAGATAGCCCGATTAAAGAATTTCATGACCAACCAAGGCCGTTGTATAGTCAGCCTTCTGATGGGCTAATAGCGCTTTTTTTTTTCTTAGACGAAACATATAGATTTAGTGTTTGAACTGCCTTTCACACGTTAAAATCTCAACATCATCCACATTAGTCAGACGCCACCTGAGCTTACCTCGAACCCCCGTTATGGTCTTGTGGTGGTTTCAGAATGCCTGCCGGATGTATTCTACCCCCTCTCGAAACATGACGGGAAATATGCTGTTATAGCATGCGGAATATTTGCCTGATGGGATTTGTAATAAAATTACGACATTTCCTCTCCATCAGCCTCTCGATCTCTAATTTATGATTACGCTGGCAAAAAGGACATGTTTTATACATAAAGACACAAGTAGCCTCCAGTCTGCCTGAGTAGCCCGTGTCCTGCTTTCAGAGTTTCTCGGAGAGGACAGGAGAAATAATTGAAAAAGTTGAAAAGTGTAGCCACGCTGTGTACGTATCTTGTAAGGGATGCCCAGGAAATGAGATTAATCAGCGCTGCAGACATTGTGCGGCGGAGGAAAAAAAAAAACTTTGCCGTGAATGCCTGACAGTCGTGCTCTTTCTCTCATTTCAAATGTTGGCAGGCTAGCAGGCAGCTCCAAGGGAAATGCGCTCCTTTCATACTTGAGTAATTGATGAATTGTATGCAATATGCAAATGAGAATCCATAAATCTTATGAATGACAGCTTAATTTATGTGAGCCTTAATGAATGCAGGATTAGATTTTAATTAAATATCCTCAAAGGCACCCTGACTGGGTAAGTTTTTAAAGCCTTGTTTTGAAGACTTGTTTCATATGCATCACAGTTCATGAAAAAAAAAGAGAGAAATTTCCTCACAGTTTGAAGATAAGACCTGGTCTGTTTTGTTAACCAAAGGCGCTTAATAATAAATACTGGAGCCAATCATATCAACCGATCTCATTTGGGGCATTCCTGGAACTGTGCACTCGCGTACATTTGATTAACTGCATTTACTTTGAGCGCTATCTGATTCCCAACATTTGCTACAGTATCTTTTTAATTAAGAGAATCATCCATTAGGCATGGAAAAGTCAACCAATTAGGCTTTCCTCGTCAGTTCCCGTGATGTGGGAAGCCTGCTTACTCATTATCGCGGACTGTTGATGTGATACTAAACACTCTTACTCTGTAGTTACGGCAGCGGCGGCGGCAATTATGAAATCTTCCTTTTTTGCCATTAATGAAAGGCGCCTTATAATCAGCAATTTATGGTGTTTTAGATGTTTTGTAGATTGAATTTCACAGCTGAGAGGCTTCAAACAGCTCTAATGGAATGCGATTATGAGAAAGTCTCCTCCCGATAGATTGGAGGAGTACAATTGCTTGTCGATTTAATAACTTTTCTGTAAGTTTGAATAATAGTCCTCTTGGAGTCTCTTAAAATGTCTTGTTAATAGTCTTGTTATGCTACATTTGTCCAGCCGGACAAATACGGATTCTTTGCACAGGTCGGATGGCTCAGTGGGACATTTTAGCAAAATGGTCGATTGTAATTGTCTAAAAAAGGAAAAAGGTGACGCAAATGCTGCATTTGATTTTTTTTCATCTTTGTCTTAATCGGGTGTGTTACTTTTTAAATGGGGCTCTTGAATAGTCATGTTAAGCATTTTGTCAGTGGTCAATGAAAGGTTTAAAATACAGTGAGGGAATTCTACTTTTCTTCATCCAACAGACTTGTTGTTTCGTCTTCTGTCGTAAAATGTAAAATACTGTTGGATCTCGTTTCTAACCAAACTGTTTTTTTTTTGTTTTGTTTTTTTTTATTTCGTTAGATAGCTCTGCATAACAGCATAACAGCATATTTAATAAAATTATAGGAGATACATGCACCACCAAACCAGTCAAGCTCATGAGGATAAGCAGCTCGAGATGATGGACGGATGAATAGAAAGAGAGACATATTACTATTGTTGAATAACTTCATTAAAATTGTTTCTACTCTCTGCGCACACTGACAATGAACACACCACTATAACCTAGTGTAGAATATGTGTAATTAGACTTTATTTCATTCTATTACAGCTATTTGAAAAACAATAAAATAAAAAACATGTTCAACCCCCCGGAGAAACACCACTCCAATACAACAGAAAAATGCATATATCGTAACATTTTTCGTTTTACCTCTGAAAACTGTTGGGTCCCCGGGACTCACAATACTAAAAAAACCTAATGGGTCTCAATAGAAATATTTGGAATCCCCAAAATTTTGCTATAAAAAGGACAAGGTAAGTCTAAGGTTCAAACTGCATTTAAAAGATGTGGGCATAAACCAACAACAGATTTTAACAAATCCATCCATCATTCATTCATTCATTTTCTATAGCCGCTTATCTTCATAAGGGTCACAGGCTTGCCGGTGTCTATTCTAGCTGACTTCTATGGCGTTATATTTGTGCCACAATTACGCACGCGCGGAAAAAAAAATTGAGCGGAGAAAATCAAACTGAGCGAGCGAAAACAGATTTTGAGAGCAAGAAAAAAAATATTGAGCGCGTAATGAGAAGAGTTTGAGCGCGCGCCGATGGAGTTTGAACACAGAAAAAGAAATTGCTCGCTCAAAATTCCTTTTTGCTCGCTCGCAATAGCATTCTCCCGCTCAACATCTCGCTCTCGCTCGCGATACTCCTCCCTCCCTCGCTCAACATCGCGTTTGCTCAACATCGAGCTCTCGCTCGCTCGAGTCGTCCTCTGCGCTCGCTCAGTTCTGTTCACGCGTTACGTTTGTGCCACAAAACCAGCCAATCAGAGCTTGTAAAAGCACATTGATTGACAGCTTTGTATCCAATGAGATTGCTTGTTGTGTTCACCCGGAACGAGCAAACGAGAGTGCGTCACATCGACGTAGGCGGGAGGGGTGGGCTTATATTATTAAAGTACAAAAACTAACAAGGTATTTCTGTCAAATGATACAATACAGTAATAATAATAATATTAAAAGTAATTCTCCAGCCCAAGTCCGTGTTGACGCACACTCGTTTGCCCTTTTCGGGTGAACACAGGGCAAACGAGAGTGCGTCAACGGATAGCGTACAAGCAATCTCATTGGATACTAAGCTGTGTCAATCAAAGTGCTTTTACAAGCTCTGATTGGCTGGTTTTGTGGCACAAACGTAACGCGTGAACAGAACTGAGTGAGCGCAGAGGACGACTCGAGCGAGCGAGAGCTCAATGTTGAGCAAACGCGATGTTGAGCGAGGGAGAGAGGAGTATCACGAGCGAGAGCGAGACGTTGAGCGAGAGAGGGCTATCCCGAGCGAGCAAAGAGGAATTTTGAGCGAGCAATTTCTTTTTCTGTGTTCAAACTCCATCGGCGCGCGCTCAAACTCTTATCATTACGCGCTCAATAGTTTTTTTCTTGCTCTCAAAATCTGTTTTCGCTCGCTCAGTTTGATTTTCTCCGCTCAATTTTTTTTTCCGCGCGTGCGTAATTGTGGCACAAATATAACGCCATAGACTTCGGCCAGTCGGTGGGGGACTCCCTGAACTGGTTGCCAGCCAATTGCAGGGCCTACAGAGAGAAACAACCATTCACGCAACCAATCACATTAATCTTAAAATAGTAACATTACTATTAATCATTAAACATTTCAAGTTTTTCATTTATTAAAAAAAATCAGCACGTTTCTATACTTTACAAAATCATCTCGCTGGCCGGATTACACCCATTTGCAGGCCAGAACCGTATGTGGATGCCAAGTAATGTATGAAACATTGCATTGGCAGTGGCATTGGGATGATTTTATTTTGAAGTTACTCCCGAAAGCATGGTCATGACAACGATCTGGTTGTCATCTACTTGATCATCTTTACACGCCGTGCTGTTCATGCCCCGAGCCTCACATCATGAACTGAATTCATGTAAACAAAGCTGTGCTCTTTTTTTCTCCATTGAGGTTCTTTTTTTCCACGAGATCAAAACAAACATGGCAAATGAACTTGTCAAAAATATACGTTGTCAAGTTTGTTGAATAGAAGAGTAGATGGACGATGATTATTATTTAAAGATACACACATACACATTGATTTGAAAGTATGATTCCCAGTAAAAATGATACATCTGGGCTCCAAGGACCCAGGCAAATGAGAGCTCTGTAATGGGTAAGATATTTTAGGTCTTTTTACAATCCAAATAATGAACCAATCTATTGAGATATCAGATATCTTGGGCCTTTTACAATGGAAAAAAGTATGCACTGAATATAACTTCTCTATTGTTATACTGCATTGAAAACGTGAAGAAAATGGGAAGGTACAGCTTTTGGAATTTCTTACATGAAAAAACGAAGGTAAAGTGGCACCTGGGATAGTTTCTGAACATGCCAATAAAATGCAGGGAAACATACACAAACTGAATTTTTTTGGTAAAAAAGGGGCTTATAAGACATTTTCATTCTCTTACATCAAGAAAACAAGTCAATCTGAACCAACCAGCCAGGTTAGGGCCAAAATAATGAATTATTTGATATTGAATAAATGACAAATAAACACAACGTCTATATGTAGGATGTAGTTTTTGTGGTCATTTCAACTACAATACATGTTCATTGGTAGGTGTTTTTTTTTGGCGGTAGATTTTTGTAGTTATGTAGATATCCTCCATCCTGCGACAGCTTGCTCTAGTAGTTGGTTTAAAGTTTGACTATACATTCCCATGAGGCTCCCCTGGTACCAGACTTGGACGGGTAACAGCCCTGATCCAATCTGATGTTGACAGATATTAGCCACTATTTTACGTAAAAATGTGCTTAATCGACTCAAGGTTAGCCGCCGACACTTGAGCTGACAGTTCCAATCAAGCCGTAGAAAAGCACCGGGAAGTGACCAATCCCGTTGCGACTCCCGAGCCCGAGCCGTCGCCCACACAGGGATCAGGCACCAGACGGGATTTTAAGAGGGGTTTTAGTGCGGACTGAAATGCTGCTAGACCTCTCCACCCCCGCCTCTGGTTGGTTCCTCACTATTTGATCTTCCATATATTGTTCTGCAACAAAAGGTTCACAGTTTGCAAGGCGGATGCAGCTGTTCTGTCCCATCCCTAATAAATAAAAACTGTTCCCCGCCCTCACCAACTCGCCCACAATCTTGATAAGATAAGGACCATGTGACTACCTGCGCCAGGCGTCTGTTTGACAGGTGCAAGGGGAAGCTGATGGAGATAATCCGAGAATAAGTTGAATGCGAGTGCAGATACAAGATGAGGCGCAGGGATAGATGGCTGCATGAAAAAGATGGATGAGCAAATATATTCCCATGTATCATGGTGTGACTGTGAGATTACGATCATCACAAGCAATAGACTGCCAAGGTCAGCAGGAAATATAAATCATCCCATTTTTTTCTTCGCTGTACGTTGAAGGAAATATTTAAAGCGTACCTATCGCCTTTTTGTTAAACAGTTTGCAACAATATACTCTTTTAATCTCAATGGGGGCTAAACATTCAAAGTCCGTTGCAATGATTCAAACAGAAATATCAAAAGTTGCATGAAAGATGATGAACCTCTTTAACGGTAGAACACCAATCACTTTTAGGTCTTCATCTTTTTAAGCACTGACACATTTGGAAGAGGAACTGAACCCTGCATAGTAACTTGTAAATGATTCACAAAACACTTCTCTGTTCCTGGTGTGGTGGTTTGCATGGCCGCCCGATGTTATCTGTACTTCTCGTGTTCATGAACAAGATTGTCGCCGCTGTGCACTGAGCAGCATGTTTTCCCAAAACATTGAGACATGAGAGAATTTTGCTATGTTGCTTATTACCAGTATATATTATGCCAATAACAGTTACAATAGAAACAACCAAACTGCTTCATATTGACTAAAGTAACATGTCTGTGTTCAATATGTCTTTTTTACTTTTTGAATTTCCGTAAATGAATAAATGATTGAATGGATGAATGAATGTTTAAATAAATAAATAAATAAATGATGCATCCTGATTTCTGACACACCCACCGGGAGTAACAGCAGAATGAGTGTACAAATATCAATTATGAGTGAATTCTGAGCACTGTAAATCATGGAGCATGGCAAATGGAGTTTTTTTCTGTGGCTTGTGAACATCATCGAAATCCATAGTAAAAATAGAGCAATCCAGCACTCCAATATGAAAAAAAAAATAAAAAAACGTACATGTCGTCAGCCAGTGGAGATGCAAGGAGCACTCCAGCCAATAAACAAATACAGTACTTTGAAATATTGCATTTGTGCAGTACAAGTTAAAGGTGAAATCACATAAAAAAACAACAACAAAAAAAACAATAAAGTCCCTGTAGTCTAAATACTGAATTTGAATAACAAAATGAACGAAATTCATCTGTTTTCATCATCTCAAAAGGCGGACATTTTCATAATTACTATCAACTGAAAATTACATAAGAGTTGTTTAGCGCTCAGGAAACGAAATCACAGCTCAGCTTGCAAATGTTGTATTATCACACTCAGAAAACAGATGTCTCTCAAATCAAACCAAAATTTTGGAATTGCAGTACAGTGAACCCCCGACATATGACATTAATGCATTGAGCAAGTTATGGCTATTTTCCCTAGCAAGTATAACAATGTGCGGACGTTCTTCCTATTTCTTGATTATCTCCAGCTTTGTTTCCATAGTAATCATCTTTTTCTCACTTTAAACTTCTCAAGCAATCTTGGGACCCATGGCTAACCCATTCTAGTTTGAATTAAGCACTTAAATCCACCATAAATACAACATCGTAAGCGCTCAAACGAGAGCAAGATTTACGCCGACCAATAGCAGACTAGCATCTTAGTGACGCAGTGACGCTGACCAATAACAGACCAGTATCTTAGTAACGCCGATCAATAGCAGACCAGCATCTTAGTGACGTATGCAATGGCACATACAGTAGGAATGAGCATGGTGTAACCTGTACAGTTATATGTGTTGACAAGGAAGGTTTATTGTGAATTGCTAAAAGAAATTGTTTTACTTGAAAAAATATGTATATAAAAAATAAATATACACTGACCGCCAAGGTTGAATTTGAAAAAAAATACAGTAACAAGGAGATAAAACACTTTGTATTCCACTTCATATCATGAAAAAACTTAAGCTAGGCACGCCATAGAGGGTCCACTGTATTTATTAAACTATTATTATTGTTATTAAATTCTTTAATACTAGGACATTAAAAATATATATGAAAAAATGTGATTTTGTCTGATTGATGGCCAATCTAATCTATAAGAATCAATCATGGCCTCACAAAAAAAAATTTGAGTTTAAACCTTAAATGGAGCGTTATATTGATGTCTCATAATAAATATGCTTGAGACATCCCAAACCATCCATATCCTGTTACACTGTGCTTTGTAAAATTACGGATGCTAGGTTGCATTAAATATTTAATTTAGAGTTGAATTATTCCATCCAAAAACACAATATTGAATTTTCTATTGATAGTAAGTCCTTCAGGCAGCGGTTAACCCCCCGAGGGAGTTTTTAATCTGTTTGACCTGACCAATAACATAAAAAATAAATAAATATAAAAGCTCATAAAGTCAGCATATTCAGGTCCCTGACGGTCCGTAGCGTCTGTGTTTCTGCCTGACCCGGCACTTTGGAAAAAAGAAAAAAAGGTAAAGAGGCGCTTTGTTTTATCAATAAGACCTTGTTTTCACGGCTGGTCACCACCCCTGCGAACCAATCAATGGGTGCACGCTCCGCTATCGCAAGTGGAGAAATGAAAAATAAACCCCAGATAATCCTTCAGTTAAAAGGTTACTCGGGGCGATAAAAGCTATTTTGTTAATTTATTTACTCTCTGCGGCGGAGAGATAAAGAAAAGGAACAATTAGGGGAATTCTAGGTGAGAGATTTTCAAAGGGCAATGACATTGAGTTAATATTTTATAAGGTCTGATTGGCGGAGACCTGCAGAGGCCTTTTGTTTACACACGGAATGATTCACTCGTTTGTTTGTCGGGCGAGCGAGCAGCGGAAATGGAATAAATATCTTCATGCCTACCTTTTAGGCACGTCAAACAAAAGCCCAGATAAAAGGTTAATGGCTCAATCAGAACCGCCGGAAAATAATATTACCATCTCTGTTGACATAATCGGGTTGGATTCCGAAAGACGGGAGGGCGGCAGATGTGTGTAACAAAATCCACTAAAGGCGGCGCGCTCACTTGGGCTCAACTTATCGATTGATTTATAAGCGATCGTAATCACTGCATTAGCGGCGCTCTGCGTAATGAGATCCCAGTCGCCGTTTCCGTCCCCTTTTGCAATATTCTACGCCCATCACTTCCTGTAAACGGGGGTGAGAACGTGAATGCAATTATCCGGGCTTTTATTGCGTCGGGGCGTTGAAATTGGACTCGTGTTGGGCCCCGTGTAATCCGATTGCCCGCTGCGGCGTAGTATGTTGGCGAGTATCGGGTTTTCGGCGACTGCTGGGTCAACACAAGGCCGCGCCATTAAAGGGGGTCCGGTTCAGGGAAAGTTCATTGCTATTTTCTTTTGGCGACTGCTGCAAAACAAAGAAATAGATACACCGCATATTTGCTGCCGGCGTCTATTTGCCTTGCTTAATTGAAGCCAGCACACATGTGAGGCCCTCAAATATCCTTCGTAGCTCAAACGTAAATAACGCCTGGAATCATTTGTTTCACAAGTGACCTCCCAATTTTAAATATTGTCTCCATTTCTGGCACATAATTTATACCAGATGAAAATGATAAAGGGAGCTGTAAAAATGAAGTGAGAGATTTAGCTGATTTTCTAAACTGTCCTGCCAATTTATATTTCATACAAGATTATGTGCTACAGTGGCCTAGGGAGTGCAGTGGAAAATGAGAACATAACTACACAAGGGCAAAACACACGACACCTGAAACATTAGTCACAGATCATGGCACGAAAATAGTACATCCATGACTTTTGAGTTTCAATATTGACAAAGCCATTCTACAATTTGTTTTTAGATATGTGCCATTCCTCGGCTGATTTTTTCACCTTGACTTGTGAGCAATGTCTCAGTCACTAGGTTCAGGCTCTCAAGTGAAGCAACCTCTCAGTGGAACTTTGGTTCATGAGCAAATCATTTTACAAAGACATTATTGGAGAGAAATATTGATAGTGTGGGTGGGGCAGACTAAATGAATTGTATATTTGTTCATTGCAATGAGAAAATATGATCTGTGACTTATTTGAGTTTCGAGTATGACCATGAAAGTTTGGAGCAGTCAACTTGTTCTTGTACTTGCAAATATTTTTGCAAATGATCAAATGTGTTTGCAAGTACTTCTGAAGAAATACATTTGAAAGTTTGCTTAAAATGTCGTCATAATAAAAAAACAAAACAACAACAAGCAAACAAAGAAAAACTGTCGGAGAACCTGTGGTGAATTTTTGCGGACTCGAATGAACCCTGATGAGGAATCAAAAATAACTACCTTTCGCAGACGCGAAATAGTATATATATATATATATATATATATATATATATATATATATAATTTTATTTTTTTGGACAGTAACCTTTTCATCTTTAGAGTATGTGGTTGGGGGTACAGATCAACATTTAAGTGGACTCTTAATGAAAAAAAAAGCAACCAAGTGAGCAGATTTTCTACACCCTTTTTTACTTTTTTCTACACTTTTTCTAAAATAACTGCTTTATTGGTCTGAAATTTGATCATCTTAAAATCAGAAGAAAACTGTTTTTGTTCATTTTTTTCATCATGTAAGACCCAAAAGGTTTATACGATTATAAATGATGATAGAGTTTATTAACGGACTTTAAGAATATGTATTGTATGTGTGTATGTAAGTTCTTTTTCTTTATTTACAATTTGGTTGCACTTGTTATCTGAATCACAAATATTCAAGTTGATACGTATTCTAAGTTATAAAAACTCCAACCATGCATGTATTCAGTTCTGCAATAATGGCCTAGTTTTGGACCTTTTTCTGTGCCGGGCTATTTAGGGAATTCAGCATCTGCTGCTTGATAAATAGCCTGGCGCTTTTATTGTTGGAGGCCAGGTTGAGTTCCTCTGCGGACGCCCGGTGTAAGTTGGCTTGACCGTCGCAGATGTGGGACGGCTGTGTTACAAAGTACATTTGTACTACTTTCACTAGCATCTTGTATGCATACAAGCTGACAAACCACTTTTACCTTTTTTCATACGAGAGTCCGCATCTTTTAACGTCACTTTTTTTTGTCCATTTGAGGAGCTCTTTTTGCTTTTTGTATTGTTGGCAAAAAGCCTTTTAGCCGTCACGTAGCCTCCATTGAGGTCTTTCATAAATAATTCAGCCAGAGCACGAGTGAAAGTGATGACAGCAAAACTGTCCACGATCGCCCCCTCTTCTCTGATCAAAGAGGCATATAGAAATAGGAATTACATTTCCAGACATTCCCAGGTTGAGCGGGCACTTGTTACCCCCCCTCGCTCGCTGCCCTCCTCTCACTTTCGCTCCCTCGCCACTTTGCTCTCTTGTATATTTTTTCCCGCCCCCTTCAAAGGGTTGGACGAGGGTCGGCTTTTAGTCCTCTCGAGCCTCGGCGCGAGAGTCAGCACATTCAGACAGACAGAGCAAGCGAGCGCACTCTATTAGCAAGCAGCGAGGTAAGTAAACCTCACAAGACACGGCTGAATAAACTCCACTATTAAGGCCGTTTGCTGCGGATGCTGCCTGTGGGAAATGCAATGAGATGGGCTGTGAGGCAAACGACCGCAATGGCTGATGAGGGCAATGGATTCAGCCACAAGTGTTTAATTTAACAAAAAAAAAAATCAAGCACATCTTCAGTTAAACTAGATTTTAAGGAAAGAGTCTTTTTTTTTTTTTTAATTTGTTTATTTTTTGCAAAAAAAAAAAAAAAAAAAGGTACTGGTGCCACAGTTAATCACTTAATTGACCAACGAGATATAATTATTTTTGATTCTGATTGAATGAATTTAGTAATTAAAATTGTCCAACACATAGTTCTTTTATCCTATTGTTGTTTTTAGGTTTGTTTTCTTTTTACGTTTGTTTGCTCTCAGAGTCTTCAGAAATACAAAATTCAGAGGTGGGAAATGTATTTAATCTAAACTGTCAAAACTTTTTTTATTGTGGCGTAGCAGCATACTGTCTCTCCCAGCAACTTAACCAATTACGAGACCCTGCTTTAGTTCATTTACGAGTAGAATTACACCTAGTTCATTTACGGTGGGTAAACAAATTAAGCTAGGCATGTGTGAGGACTGATATCAAGTATCTTTTATTGGACTGATACCTAGCCTTTTTTTTAAGGTAACCTACTCCGATTGGCAGTCAATTTTGCTGTCGGTCGGTCACTTGGAGCCATATGAAGAAAAAATATGAACAACACATTACAACAATTAAACAAATGCTATTCATTTCATGCAATTTCAACAAAAAATGCTGGATTGGAATACATAGTATGGGCCAAATATTAGGACACATATACTGTCACTGAAGGTATCAAAACTGGACTTTACAAAAAAGGTGATAATTCACAGTATTTAACATTAACTGTCCATTGTGGTGTTTTTTCTTCGAGAAATTTTGTGTATCAAAATGACTAGTGACACCCTAATTGTTGTGGTTATGGTAAGGTATAAACCTTCATGTGCCATTTCCATACCACAAGACACAACTCTGAGGTAACTGTCAAATATTTTTTTGGACCTCTATTCTTACCTTGCTGTCTGCATTTCTCGTTAGCACAAGAACAAACATATATCTCTCAGTGGAGAATGTAATTGTGGTTTCTAGTGGAACACAATACATCACATTTGACTGCTCAATCTTATTACCAGAAAAATAATTCATTTGAATGGGTGGTTGTATGCGGGAGGGGCGGACAGCGTCGGCCAACACCATTCGACTATTTGATTTCTGGCCTTGTTTTGTCTGTTTGAAATGAACGCCATGTTGTTCCGGTTTTGACTGATATTTGAAAGATTCTAAACAAGAGCCCCAGCTCATTTTGGAGAGGATTTAGTAGCCTGATAACTCTCAGACTATTGTATGCCCAGTAATTTATGACGCCAATATGTCAGCGGTGTCAAGTCGGCCATAATTCATCTTGAGTAGAGGCAGCAGAGTATACCTTTATGGACTCTTTGCCCCCTTATAATATGTTTTTGTCACCCTGTAGGCTTCTCTTTGTAAGTATAAGCCAGCAAAGTAGGTATTGATTGCAACTCGGAGCTGTATTAACACGCCAATGAGTGAGACGTGTGGAAAGTCGGTGTGGTATCTGCTTCCAAGGCCTTTTCCTCTCCTCAGTCAGGTGACTGGGTCATTTATCACGGCTGGATCTGTGCCCCTCGCTCGCTGTAATAAAACTCCCCCCCATCGGAGTGGTCCAACAGGTCTGAATCACTCTGTCACACCACCTTCCAGCGATGGCATGCATTAAATCAAGCAAGCGGAACATTTCCTAAGGCAGCCATTGCCTTTTAATTTCCTGAAGAAGCTTAAAATATCATTCATTACTGCAACTACACATATTTGGTTTTTAAAAGTCTCATAAATCAATAGTGGCCTGACTGCAATAATTATAACAAGTTAATGTGTAATTTCCAGACTGACGCGGGCTGAGGATTTTAGCATATGCAAACGAGGCAATTCAAATAGTGCGGGGGATATTAATGCGCAGAAACAGGTAACGAGGTACGGGCTATGAATTATGCATCAAAAAGTGGTTGATCTTCAATAAAAGGAAATGAATTCAGCGTGTAATCTAATTAGTTATGGAAGTCTATTATGTTGAGCTGCAGAAAGCAACTGTCCTTGAAAGGGAATTTATTTACAGTGCGTGTTTGCTCGTTGTGGAACGCTCCAAATGTTAACACCAGCCGTTGCTGTCGCACCCCCCCACACCTCCTCCACCGCAACCACCGCCCTCGTTACCTCCCCCCGCACTTTCTCATCTGTCTCCCTCTTGTGTTTTCTTTCAGCTCCAGACCCGGTCGGCCTCCAAAGAGGACCCAGAGTGTGACATCGCCCGAGAACCCTCACATCATGCCCCACACGGTCCCTGGCCTCATGTCCCCTGGAATGATCCCACCCACAGGTAGGCTTGGATTCCCAGTTGGACTTGGAGAAGCAAAATAACCCATTTGCATAAATTATATTTGGAATAATTCAGTCTAGTGTACAAACTATCACATTGTAAAACGCGCCTCAATCACTTTTTGCTTCTAATGCAATGAGTGGGACCGATATATATATATATATATATATATATATATATATATATATATATATATTCAGATCTCGTGGCTTGC
The DNA here is from genome assembly GCF_059441005.1 of Hippichthys cyanospilos. Lineage (NCBI taxonomy): Eukaryota > Metazoa > Chordata > Actinopteri > Syngnathiformes > Syngnathidae > Hippichthys > Hippichthys cyanospilos. Next base: position 131,003 of record NC_142373.1, read on the forward strand.
ATGAAGCTATCATGGCATCCCACACTTTCACTTAAGTCCTTTTCACACTTCATTTGGCAAACTCATCCATTGTGTTTGTGATGAGGAGGAGGGGCCACGGACTTTCGCCGTGGTGCCAAGGCACCTCAAAAGGTCTTCAGTGTTCCATTTTGTCAAGAAAAACTAAAACAGGACTTCACTTTTTGTAAAAGGAATTCCTTAGATGAGGTCTAAAGAGTGTTGCGATATGATGACATTACATATGATGACAATTTGAGCTCCCACATTTTTGAGAATAAGGCAAATCTTTTTTCTGATTGTGGGTCATATTTCATAAGCGTCCTTCTTTTGGTGTGTTGGAACTTGTGTTCCACTGTATTCTCTGCTTGGGGGCTCCCTGCAGCTCATCCTCGAAATGGCAATGGGTCTGAGGTGACACATGAAGCCCCCTGCCACCAGACACCCGCCGCTCACTCGTTCACCAAAAACAGATCGTCTGTGTAAAAACCCCTGTGGAAAGAAAACAACAACAAAGGGAAGGTTGAATAAATTGGAGTGGAGATCTTTTCTCTCAGATTATTCCGGTAGATGTTGCATTTGTTGCCTGGAGTGCATTCTAATTAGCGCGATTAAATCCACTCCACTGCAATATGTACATAGGCGTTGGTTGACGCTAAAGCAAGCTTATCGCCACAAGAATCAACAGCAAGCGTTCAGGCCCTGACGCCCCCTCAGGCCGAGTCTTATTGCGACGAAGCCTTTTGTTCTATTTGTGGCGGGCTTCATTGAGACTACTTTGATGTTGGTGGCTTTAAGTGCTTTCATTTGCATATTGCCGTGCTCTCCTTCTTGACACATCTAACAACGTTATCCCATTTTCAGCGTTCACTCAGTGTAAATGATATTTACTGAAATACTCCAACCATAACACACATAAAACAAAACTGCTAGTTTTCTACAGTGATGTCGATTAGAGCCCTAAAGTTTGAAATGCGTGCCAAATTTAAGGTCACACTCAGTCTGTTCCAAGAAAAATAAATCAACCGTACAGGTGTAAAGCACTGTAGATCAAAACAAGAAAACACTCATGAACTTTTACAAGGTTTTTAGAGTGTTTCTTTAAAGCTAACGAAAACAAAACAAAACCAAAAAACAGTAGCTGTAGTAAATGTTGGAATTCTCAGGATATTGAATGGATCGTAACCAGACCACGTTGCTTTTTTCCATGAACTGATGAAGTCTACTCACATGAGAGGTGAACGTCTCCTAAGGGTTAGGGTTAGGAGTAACCCAGGTACGATGGTTTCACTGTCCCGAGAATGAAATGACTTGGGTAAATGAGAATGAGACAGAAGTTCTTGTAAACTCACAAAGAAGTCATGACCACACAACAAACATAAAAGCGATGTGCGCAGTTCAAAATTAAATGCAAGACTGATTGTTTATAATAAAAAGTGACCAAAGCCGAATGTCTGGTCATGACTCAGATGGCGATCCCCCCCATTGTGAACTCTTCGGAGTGAGGAACGGTTTTACCAGCACGGCTAAGCTAGATTGATAAATGTTAGTGTTCCGCTTTCTGTTGCCAAAGCAATCATTTGGCACTAGCGTGGCAACTGGTCACTTCCACTTGTAAGTTGCAGTACTCCTTGCTTGTGAAATTATGAATGTTTGTGTATATTAATGTTTGTTTTAATGAGGACTAATGTGTTCAGTCCTATCCATTCTATTATTATGCTTAATATGCGAAATAGTCTTACGGGCTGGATTAAACCTCCTTGCGGGCTAAACCCGGCCTGCGGGCCATACTTTTGACCCCCCTAAAATCATGTTAAGTTGATTATGTTAAACATTAAATGGCTTGCTTTTGTAGTCAGTGCAGTCCAATAAAGGTTGAAGATAATTTGCAAATAATTGAATTTGCAAATCGTTTTGTACTCTGTTTTTATTTCCATTTGACACAATGTCCCAACTTCATTGGAACTATTTGCTCAATATCCCATTCATTAGTCAAAAGCCCAAAAACCTTTTGGAGTTGCTTCTCTCTTGACATTTTATTATTATTATTATTATTATTATTATTATTATTATTATTATTATTATTATTATTATTATTATTATTATTATTATTGTATATGCATTTATTTATTTTAATCATTTGGTAGTAACAAGCAAACTTCCCAAATATGACCCCACTTGTAATAAAGGCTTTCAGATTAAATTACAGCACATTGTTGCTTTAATAGACTTGTAGTTATCTATTCTTTGCTGTAATATTATACTAAAAGTGTTTTGTTGTCCTGGAGGCAAGAAATCATTGTCTGTGAGGTGTTTGAAACCTAATATGAAGCACATTCACCACAATCACTCGCTTTGAACATATAGGGCGAGGTCAGCGGCTATCACAAGAAAGCAAAACTAAAAGGCCGACAGCGCGGAGGAGGACAATGATGAGAAAGAGTCGTGTTATTTAGCGGAACTGAGACGCAACAGAGAAGCCTTTTGATACCATCCCCTTTAAAGCACAGAGAGACCCTCTGATCTTGACATTTTGTCTGGGTATTTGGAGGCCACTGATAAAGTAATTGAGGTTTTCGCTGCTCTCATAACCATCATGCCGGCCTCACTAACTGCGCTCGCAATTTTTCCTATCCGTTGCTTTTATAATTGAACCGTTTTGATGATAGCATTTGGCATTAAATGTCAGGGAAGTTACCAATTTTGACAGTCGCCTAATTGGACATAATTGACCACACATAAGTTAGTATCTAAGCAGGCGACTAATTGATGTCCCTGTCACGTCCGCAGAGTACTGATGGATAGTAGAATGGTAGAATGGTGGAAAGCACCTCATCATATAGCATGTGCAACCTAAAGATCTTTGCAGTTTAAAGGGGCTGTAAGATAAAAAGTCAACTTTTTGGAGCTTTTAACCATTTCCAATGTTCATTTCTCACCTAAAACACTCCCAACGTGTTATTTTCCTTCAATGACACATTTTTAAGCATTCCTTGCTTATTCTGCGCGCTTGCACCGACCCCGCCGTGCGGATGAAAAAGGCTTGAAGTCCCTTTATGACGACAGGAGCAAGACAGGTGCAATTCAAAACTCCCCACTCACCTGTGCAAAATAAAATAAATGCCAGCCATATCCACGTATTTTAGTTTCATTTTGGCTCCGGAGCCAAGTTGGAGAGATTTTGCACCAAGTTGGCCAAGTAAACAGCAACATTTCATTTATTAACTACAACGTTTTACTGTGGAAAAGCTGAAGTGGCCAAAATGCGTGCTTGGAAGCACACAGCTGGACAATTAGCATCAGTGGTAAATAATTCACCCACAATTTCACAACTGTTGTTGTGAAATCTGGGTTCCCATGGGGACTAACGTGATAAGGGGAACATGTGTTGTGTTATTGAGAGAGGTGTATTGACGCCTGTATTCACCCCTTTGGAATAGTCTCCATCCATTGAAATAGCCTCCATCATCTTGGTGAGGATGAGGGATGTGTATTAAGTGGCCTGCCACCATTGAGCTACTTCATGAAGGAGGCAAGGCAGCCACACGGTAAGAAACGTGGTTTCTACCAAAGAGGTGTTTTATTTTCTGGTTAGAAATATTGGTGCAAGAGAACTCTTATTTAATCAGAAATTAAATTACCAATGTACCAAATGGAAATTATATGCACATACTGTATTACACTGTGGAAAGAATAAAATATTATGTTACCATGATGTCCCTGAAGTACAAATCGCACAAACAAAAAACTAAGCAAACATACAAAAGGTAATAGCAAAAAAAAAAAAAAAACACCGAGTGAGTCCACACCCCTGGGCCCACCCACACAAGCCACATCCGGTGAGGAAAGTTAGTTTGCTCCTCTCTATTGTTTGCTTCCTTTTTCTTTAGTGCTTCTTTTTTCTTGCGTGAGTCATTTTTTTTGTTTGCTTTTTTTCTTTTTTGCCTCTTTTTTCCTTGGTTGTGTTTTTTTTCTTGTTTATTTCATTTCTTACGTGTATCACTTTTCCTCTTTGCTGCTTTTTTCTTGTGTGCATCATTTTTCTTGTTTGATTCATTTTTCTCGTTTGCTTCTTATTTTTTGCATCCATCTTTTTTCTTGTTTGCATCTTTACTCTTGTGTCCATTTTCTTGTTTGATTCCTTTTGTTCTTGTTTGCATCCTTTTCTTGTTTTTGAGCATTTTTTTCTTGTTTGCTTCTTTTTCTTGCAGGCATATTTTTGTTTGCTTTTTTTCATGCGTGCAACTTTTTTCTTGTTTTGAGTTTTTCTTGTGTGGTGTTTTGTGTGTTCTGTTTTTTTGTCTTTCTCTTTTTTTACCTTACCTTTTTACCTTTTTTTTATGCTTCCTTAGTTTTTTCTTAGATTTGCGTGATTTGGCCATCATAAAAACATGATATTTCATTCTTACCACAGTTTAATATGTGCAATAAAAGGTCCTTTACAAAACAGATTAAATTTAACATAAACCAAAAAGAAAAAACAACAACAACAACAATGAGGTACTGTATATTTAACAGTGCTGCTGCAAAATTTTTAGAGGTTTTATACAACGTTCTGTTACTCTTTCAGTGTTAGGCAATCACAGACACGACAATTTTTTTTGGCACATATTGTTTACAAACATTATGAAATGGTCAGTGTCACCTTAATTTAGCTACTGTGGTTAGAAATTGTTAATGCAGTTTTGTAATGTCTGTCGGCATATATTTATTTCAAGTATTTTTTTAAAACTTACTGTGTTGCCATGTTAGCTAATGACCAGTCACACCTAAATCATCAAAGCTCAGATTTGTCAAATCCATTTTACTTTCTCTCAAAAAGCCCCAATCCGCTGTGGTCTTTATGACTCATTCATCTGCAAATGTATTATTTTTGCCGGCGCTAAATGCGCAAATCACGTCGGATTAAAATCAACTGCTACACTGATGTGCAAGGTTTCCTTTGCACGCTAACAAGTGCAGGAATGCGCATGTTGGAACACATTGTTAACATATGTATGCGTGCCCTTGATACTGCTTCCATTTAGAAAAGAGGACATCTTAATATGCTTAGCTTTCCATTTAAGGAAATACTCTCATATGTACATATGTGTGTATGTGTGTGTTAAAGCACATGCGTAAGTGTACGCACATGCTTGAGGGAGTTTTTCAGGTGGCTGATGCATTATAGGCAGATTGCCTCCCACCCCCAACCCAACATTCCCTTCCAAATGGAATTATTTGCCATGGACTGACACCACATGGAGATGGCATCTTCTTTAGAATGAAGAGAGGACCTCCACTCATGCTCTGGCCATGACTTGAGCAGCAGAAGCTTCAGTGTAATTCATTTAGGTGCTGGAGGAACTCAGTTTACCATTAGAGAAATGAATGCCACCCACAATATAAATCCTCCTATGATACTACCTGCAAACATGCACCACTTCACTGATAAAATAAGCTGACAGTAAAAAGAAAAAAAAATGGCAGTTGAACCCTGAATATATTGTTTTCCCCTCGAGAGGTTAGAATAATCGGTAACTGTTAAAGCTGTAAGAGAGTATGGCTATGTATCGTTATATCAGTCAGTGTCAATATTTGTTCCGTTTGTAGAGTTGGATCGGCCGTCACAGGCTTTGTGTTGATGTAAATTGAACGGCCAAATGTTTCTCCCTTGCATTAAATATTCATCTCAATTAGAGTTTCCTGTTTGCATCATAGTGTTATTAATTATAAGAAATGTTCCCAGCAAAAGGGGAAGTTTTTGGGATGTTTTTGTACATTGGGAATATGTGGTGAGAGACAAAAGATATGAAAAAAAATACAAATAAAAAAATAAATATATATATATATATATATATATATATATATATATATATATATATATATATATATATATATATATATATATATATATATAATGTAGTATATATAGTGGTGACTAATAGATTATTTTTGCACTCTTATCAACTTCAAGAGATTCTGATGACCTTGGGAACCCTCTGCACGTTCAGCTTAACTGTACAGGCATAGAGTAACATAATTTACTTTTGTGAAGTTGTTATAAAAAACTTTAGCCAATCTTAAAGGTAAAAGAAAAAAAGTATTCTGCAATATTGTACCACAGATGTCTTTTTTTGTCAAAACAAAGAGTCCCAAATTCCTTTTTTTTCAATCTGAAAGCCTAAAAATGTTTCTCCAACATTCAAAGGTCTTCAAAAAACTGCAGACGTGCACTAAACTTGCCTTTGTAAATCTTAGCAAAGTTTCTGACAAATTTATCATCTCTAAACTTTTGATTCTCTGGTGTAATAACTGTATTACATTCCACTTTGTCACTATTGTCACATTCATTGAGAGGTCTTAAATTTGCCTCAAAAAAATTATGTGGCTCCCTTCAACCTGCAGATGCCGTGTCTTAAAACTTTCATTTAACAGTGCAGACAATGTTTTAAGTCACAATTCATGTTACATGTGTCTAGACATGGCTTTTTTTTGGAGGGTGGGAATATCAAGGATGATTGTAGTCAAGGATGCTGACTAATATTTGGAGAAGATATTTATTTTTAGTAACAAAAGAAAGAGAGTCAAAAAAAGTGTAAATGCGTACTATACTGTATACTGTATATCCATTCATTTTCTTAACTGCTTGTCCTCACACGGGCCTATCCCAGTTATCTTCTGGCAGTGGGCAGTGTAATCACAGCCTACCAGTCACACACAGGGCACACCGAGATGCGCGCGTTTGTTTATAAAATTACCGCAGTTTTTAATTTATTATCTACCGTCAGATGAAAATAGATGGCCGTCAAAATTTCCCTACGGGGATGAATAAAGTATCTATCTATCTATCTATCTAAAATGGCAGTGGTCTATTACTAATGTTAAGGACATTTGTTGAATTGATTACATTTAAGATTTTGTTTGAAGAACACGAGTGCTTTGCCAGTATTTTGATCTCAATGTTGAAATGAGTTGAAGAGTTTCAGTTAGACAAAAAGATGTTTTTTTTTTAAATTTATTTTTTGGTAACAACCCGAGAAAATTGAAGGTTATTTTGTTTGTTATTTTGTTTTGTCTTGTTTTGTTTTGTTTGTGGAGGCATCAATTACATGTGGAGTTTCGCTAGTCGCAGAAAACCTCAGTCCCTATCCTTGCTAATGGCCCCAGTTCACTGTTTAGTTGTCACACTTGACTGCAGTTCAAAGTCAAAGGTTTTCTGCAATATTGTAGGTGATTTATCTGAAAATTGTGTTTGTTTTTTAAATCCAATCCAATCTTCCGGCCTATGTGGTTGTACAGTCATTGCACCATGTGTTTCTCTTTGATGTACAATTAGCATGTCTGCGGTGGCAACACCAGATCGCCCTTACCTGACACCACTTCTAGCTGCTTTTGAAATACATCTACCTAGCACTTAAGTATTGTTTCTTTGTAATGATCGCTGCACTGCCTTACTCCTCTTTTTCTCAGTTTGCTGCTTGTCATCAGATTAGTCAACACGGTAAGCGATACGAAATGTATCGTGATGTGACGTAGTACGGTTCAAGTGGGCGCAGCACAGCTAAGAGCGTATCCCGGTTTGTGTGATCATTGCGTCGACACGTGAATGCATAACCTGACGTTTACGTGCTTTAATTTGTGCCCGTGGTGTGCTCTTTAAAAAAGCCAAAACTTTAATTTTGTTAAAAAGACAAATCCGTCTTTTGTGCAGTGGTGCGACCACAATCTGATTTTAATTCAATTATGCGAGTTAGTTTCGGAGGGCACAGGCATCGGGGTGTTTGTCGTAAGAATGTTCTGACATTGGCGCAGGTATGGGGCAGCTAGCATGTTAATTAATGATGAAGATCCTGACAATATGCGGAGGCATGACAGCGTTAAGCCAGTCGGCTGCTGCTTCCTTTGCATATTAATAGATCCTTCATTATTATTTAATATGACAGCTGCTCCAAGGGCTACCGTCAGACCTTGTCTCTGTTATTTGCTGTTTGGTGCTCCCCGTGTGACACCGCCACGCTAGTCTCCATTAATTCTTTGACGGCTTCTGCTTTTTTTTTGTTTGCTTTTGCGATTCCAATGATTCGTACCTGTGTCCATACCACCGTCTGAATCTAAAGGTGACTTTGGCAGACTATGCAAGGCGGGATTGTTTTGTTTGCATGGTAATGAATGCAGATTAGCAACCAAGTGGAATGTTGACGTTTCAGACTTCCTGCGGCTTAATGGACTTCCCTGTCTTTCTCATTACGCCTGCCGCGTCAGGCCGCGGGTTTTGAAGATATGGCAATTGATCTGTTGGCATGCAACAATTAGCGGAAGAAAGATTCTAGATTTAGCAGTAAATCGTTTAACCAAAGACAGTGGTAGGCGGAGCCTCATTTAATATCTTCGCCAGCCACCCGAAACACCTCAACCATAGTTTATTTATTATTTATTTTTGCATTTTTTTTTTTATTTGCAGTTAACATTTTGTTATTTAGTTTGAGGTATTAATCGATAAGCTAAAAAATAAAGACCAATTTTCCAATGTTGCAACATTGGCAATCAAAAATCAAATAATAAAACACACGGCAATTGCTAATGAAGATTGCTATTAATGTAGAATCAGAAATATTAACTAATTAGACCAAAATTTTAAATTCAAGTTGCCATTTTTAGTCCTTTTGATCCAGAGCTCAACCAAAGGCAAACGTGCTTAATTTTAAATAATTTTATAATTTTTATACAAGATCAATGACGAGAGAGAAATTGTAAGATTTTTTAGCTTTTTGACATAGTTTGTAGGCACTGTATTGTGGCAAGGATTGACCTTTATTGATCATTTTAGACACTGAAATCTGAGACACCGGCAACCAACAGTTTGTTCACATTTGTTTTAGTGGGACCATAGGTTAACAGAAATCTACAGAAAAAATAAAACTTCACTCCACATACTTGACTTGAAAAAAAAAAAAAAATAGATAAAACTTACATAAAATATGTCATTTTGCATGCTTTTTTTTCTTTGCGGGGTCAGACTTTAAAAAAAAATCATGATTGATTTCTGTCACTTTGAAACAGAACAGAAAATCTTATCAAATTTGCAGTGGATTTAATGCAAATGATTTTTAAACTTTTTAATTTATATTTGATTATTTAGGTACTTGTTTGGTCCATAACATATCAGAAAACAGGATACAATATTGATAATCGTATTCCCAAGTAAAAGATGAGGTTAGCGCTTGTTTTGATTTAACACAATCTCTTTTCATAGAGAACTAAATACAGTAGATCACTGAGTATGTATTATATTTTTCAACAGGTTGGGATTTTGAGCATTTTGATAACTTTACATCTCTAAATGATAATTTGGCTATCAAAAATAATTTTTGATTGTTTTTATTATCGATAAGTTATGGATTAATCAATTAATTGTACCTTTAAAACATTCAGAGTTTTCAGCATAGCGTGTAACTATAAACATCTTAACAAAGATCCGTCTTCGCGGTTAAAACGTTGAGATAGTTATCGTCATTGCACTGCAAACCAAAAGGTATACATTGTCTTTGTTGGGTATGTGTGAGAAACTGTTTGTTGTCCTTTGCTGTCTTAGTAAACCAAACAACCACAAAACAAACAGCAATTAAAAGATCCCAGGCAGCCCTCACACGTTAAGGATGCACAGGCTGCAGTACAATAAAGCACATCCAAAAGTGTGGGTTGGGGCACGGAGATGTGTTCTCCGCACCTGATTTGCGCGGTGAATTTATCACACAAACAGCCCCGGAGGTGATTTCAATATTTACTCTGCAGTCTGTTCTGCATACGTCTCATTTGGGAAACAGTTGACTCTTGGCCATTATACACAAATGAAGGCTGACCTTCAGGCCAGGCAGAGGCTACATTCATTATGTGCACAAGTATCACCTTCTTATGGGCCGGTGACTTTTTTCTGTCTGACGCCTTTTGCATATGGAACAGCCGCCTGCAAACGAGAGGGCCATCGCTGACATGATGTATACAGTGCGTCAATATGGTCCTGATGTATTTTAAGATGCAAACAAGCCTCTAAATTATATGCGCAAAATGACTCTCACCATCTGCCCATCAGCTGGGAAGAAGAGCATCCTCTGCCGGGCTCACACGTTCGATTCCCGCCCCTTCCCATGCGTGCTAAAAGCCGCTCCTGAGCGTGACAGCACAGCGGCGACAAATGCAAAGACAAAGCTGCATATCAAGTATAAGCAGTTAAAGGGCAGGTCATATATACTCTATGGTGAATCTGAGTGATTTCACTAATAGGCGTTTTCCTTTTGTATTTCTTTTTTGTCATTTCCCAACTGTGCATCTTTGATGTTGTTGGCGAGGAGAATCCGGGAAATCTCCCGGGAGCGCACGTATCGTACACACGGGCCCGGAAGAGCTTTAGCGCTATTTGTCCCCAATGCTGGAAACAGAGGCCTCATGAATAAAGATTTCAAGTCACGTTTGATACAACCAGAAGCCCCGAAAGTGCCGCAATGACAAACCCGATGCTTTATGATCTCTGCAGTGCACTCGCCATATGTGTGTCTATTACTAGAATACATTCAGTCCATTTTTTTAGATGGTCTGGGCATGCTACTCCTCAATGTTTGAGAATTGGATGATAATATTTTTAGGAAAATCCATATTTAGACACATAAAATAATCTTCTGCACACTAGAACCTAGAGATGTTGGTCTAACGCCATGGTTTTTATTACAAATGATATTTTTCAATTATTTGAAATTGATTAAATATGGTACAAATCTTATTCAACTGTAATATCATAGCTACACTATCAACCTTGACAGAGGGTATAGGCAAAAATAATTTAATTATTTGAAAACATCAATCCACCACGCTCTTTGACTCTAAATATCTTTAAGTTGTGCAAAACTTACAACTAGATATGCAAGACTTGATTGACAGCTGAACAGGGCAGCACATTACATCAAAGTGCAGCGTACTGTATATGTTGAGCCATGCACGCTGGGCATTGTGGTCTGGGTTTAGTGTTTTCATTTTTTTTTTTTTTTTAAATAAACTTTTCTACCTAATTTGGCTAATTGAGTGAGTGAAGGGGAGTTGGTAAGGTTTAGCTTTGGGTTTTGGTTTAGAATGATGGAGGTTTGAGTTGTATTTTTGCGTTTTGCGTTTTTTTGGGGGGGTGGTTAAAAGCCGATTTTGGGTGTCACAAGTGATGACGGTGCTGAAGTGTAGACAGAAGAGCTATTGATAACTGGCTGATTGACTGATAATTCCAATTTTGGTCAATTTTATAAAAGTAATGAATCAACAATTACAGAAGGGGGTCCACGAAAAAAAAACACCTCTGCTAAAATTGTCCAAATACCAAGAGCTAAACCCTCCAAACAGAAAATATTGTCAGGTGTCCTTTGTCCTGTTTGAAAATGGACTGATTACCATCGGGCTCAGTCAAATCAAGACATTTCAAACATCTGCTTTAATTTTGGAAAGCAATGATCATATTTTGGCAAATTTTGTGTTTTTGTTTTTTGTTTTTTTTTTACTAAACTAGGAAATCAATCATAAAACATCCTTAATTATTTTAAAAAAGAGCTTTTTTTGTGATGCCAATCCTGAATAAAAATCCTACTTTTGAATGAAGAGATTTTGTTTTTTAAATTTGAAATCCAATTAATCAATTAAGCACCAATATCATCAACTTTTTAATTAAGTATAGTATTTAAATAGTCATTAGTTGCAGCCCTAATGTGAACCCAATTTGGTTCTATCAGCTGTCAAAACTGTATTAAAAAGGAACAAATGGGCCACCTTTCTATGTTTTTGAAGTGGTTAGGAGTGAATTTGTACAATATTCTGGTTCAATCCACTGTTTATAGTTAAAGTATACCAATAGGCCACGCCCTTTAAATTATGGGCTGTTTTCTCAGAAAAACAACATTAATAAAAACAAGCATCACAATTGGCCTCCTAAAATTGCCAGCCCACCAGGCAGATCCCAGGGCCAGTTTAGTCCTTGTCATAGAAATGTAATATCAAAGTATAACAAATCCACCGTGCACTATTAAAAACACAAAAACATACAAGCAAATGTGGACAGTATGTCGTGAATAGTGATATTAATATAATTGCATCCCCCCATTGAAAACAAATATTTGAATACAGAGGGTGAGGCACCATGGGGTGGGTGTAGCCTTCATCACAATCGTATGATACCATCATCATGACAACCCGCTGTGAAGATATCCTCTGTCACCACATGAAAAAGCACGTACATGCCTGTTCCCTATGGGGTATGAAATTATTCATTGTTCTACTCTTTCAAGAGTCGTCTTTTTTTCATTCATTTGCCAAAGCAGGTTTTTTGCATCCCCTGGCGGACTTGCGGCAATCTGTAACTAAGCCGTCTGTACGCTTCTTCTTTGAACCCCCATTCAAGGTCTGACGGCGGCAGCGGCGGCTGCTGCCAACGCGGCCATTGCAGAGGCCATGAAGGTCAAGAAGATCAAGTTGGAGGCCATGGGCGGCTACCATGCCAACGCCAACCACCACCATGGGGCCGACGGTGAGAACGGAGATCTCAGCTCCAGCGTTGGTGAGGACGCAAACTGTACTGACATTAAAACAGTAATTCTCAGAAAGGTTAAGATTGACATATAGCATTTTACAAGCATATCAAAAGATTTTTGTGAGCATACCACAGGATTAATATTTTTTTTTTTATGTTTTACCCATGCAATGTTGCTTTTAACTAGCTACTAGCGATCTGGGCAGCTAACATTTCTTCATCATTTTGACTATTTCAAGATTGGGGAGAAGACTCACCTTGGTTAAGCTTGCATTTGTAAGATCATCAATAGTTAACAAACCTAAACAAATTTGGCAGTAGTTATGATACGCAATAGGTAACAACGTTTCTTGTAAGATGGCATTTGTTTGAGTTTATGGATTAGCAACCTTTTTTGAGTGGGTATTGTGGTGATTCTTGGTTATGAGCTAACATAGAGTGTTTTTTAAGACCATAAAGTGGTACCGTGACTTCCAACTTACATGTTTTCCGATTTATGAGCCGTCACTTGACTGAATTTTTCTATAATTTTGTGGGGTCTGCACTTTTAGATAGCTTCGACTCTCACAGCATTTTTAAAGCATATTTTTAAAGCATATTTGGATGGATGGATGGAATCATGGATGGATGGATGGATGGAGTCACGGATGGATGGATGGATGGATGGATTGATGGATGGATTAGATATTTTGTGGGGTCTGCATTTATATCTAACCAACAGACTATTAGATTAAAGACAGATTTAACTGCATTTTCTTCCTTTTCATCTCATCTACGTCCTGCAGCAGTTGAAAACATAGGCAACTTAAATAAAAATGACACAATTTATTAGTATTAGATAAATTCAACTTTGGCGAATTTCAGCTGGCTGCAAACCTTTTTAAGGGTAAGTCTTGTTTTCCCTCACCTGACATGTGAGATTGTTGTGTTGAAAGTGAGGGTGAAAAAAACAACACTCTTGAAGGCTAAGTGAATCTGTGAACACAATTTCCCAAAGCTATCAGCCTTTTAACAAGGCCTAATTGAATTGCTGTGAGAGCTTTGGGTTTTTTCTTTTTCCCCCCTTCCCTCCTTTCGCTATGCGCCATTCCAATTAATTATTAGCCCTAAAATGCAGAAGGATTTTCATGATATCACACAGCAGCACTTAGTGTATTAAAGAGAACGATAATAGAGCAGATCCACAAGCCCGTTCCGAATTATAAACCAAATGTATTCCCTGTAGCTTTGGCTGCTAAATGGAAGCTTTTGGATTCACTTACTGCGACTCCTGAATACATTTCACCGGTAACACTTGACACCGCACACGAAAAACAGGATGTGTTCCCGAAGCCGATTTTAACAATGCGGAATGCATAAAGCGTGAGGTCATCGCTCCGAGAGAATGGAGTGTATAAAAAAAGAAAGACGGAAGAGTATAGGAGCGCGCGAGGTCACGGAAATAAAGATAAATGTGAGCACCAACAGCAAGGCTGCGGCAATGGAGCTAATAAGAAACTCTTTTATCTTTTTACAATTTAAATGGTAACCTTGAGCCCGGCCATACCGCGCTAGAATCGTAATTCTAGCCAGCGAAGGGCGGGAGCGGCTCTCAGGTACGTCCGGCATTAGCTTGTGAGTGAAATATATGGCGGAGACGCCTCTCAGCCCCATCCACAATCAATTGGATTCTTTTTCCTTTAATATTTACCCGCCGCGATGAGACCATGCTCGTCTGCATGGTGATGAACAGTCTGCCAGTGGCGTTTGAAGGTGACCTGTCAGTGAGTATGGACAAATCTCTCGCTCGCAGAAATGTAGAAAATAAATCATTAGCTCGACAGGGCCACTCTACAACCCCCCAGCGCCCACCTCCTCCTCATCTCGCCCCTGCTCTCACTCAGTCTCGGCGGATTTAAATCAGCTCAGATTTATGATTTGAATTAATGCTTCGTTTGGTCAAAGGAATGGTCTCGGAGACAAATGATGTTTGGTACTGAAAACCATCCTCATATTGATTACCGGGTGTCGCAGCAATCTCGTGTTTATATCAAGCACTCGCCTGTGACAGGGGTGGCCAGCCGGAGTCATCCTGATAATATGCCGCAGAGTTATTGCATCGGTTCTTCATCCGTCCCCACCCTTGGATTACATTTAATACCAGTAAATCCACCAAAATATCAACTTGTGTGATAACGATTCAACAACTATTTGAAAATATTTTATGCTCCTTTCTCACTGCACGCTCTTGACACTGCTTTACTCGCCACTAATGCACATGGAAAATACACCTCTACCCTACCTACAGTAAGTACATGTCTCATTTGTCCACCTGACTTGTAACCTCACTTTTCCTACCTACTTACTGACCTTAAATACCTATTTACCTAACCTACCTACTCTACCTGCCTACCTACCTACCCAGGTACCTACCTAAGTACCTTTCTGCAAATCTACCTGCCTACCTTATTATACCATCCTAACTATGTGCCTTACCCCTAAGTACCCAGTGTTCTTACCTACAGGTAAGTGTCCCTTCCTTGTCATCAGTCCTACTCCTAACTACTTTCCTTACACCACCTACCTACCTACCTACCCTAACTGCATACATCTGTAACTAACTACCTACCAACGATTCATATTCAACGTTCCTACGTACTGCACCTACGGCCCGGTTTACTGTACCTGTCTACTATACAGTACCCTCCTAAGTACCTACAATTACTTATCTACCTACCTCTACGGTATGTATTGTACCTACCTACTTCCTAACGCTACACACCCTAGCTTGCTCGCGACTATTGTTGTTACCTACCTTATTATAAATTTCTATGTACCTGACCAAACTTTCCGACTCACCAACCTAATAGCCCATTTACCTACTCAGTTGTACCTACCTTATACATACATTACACCTACCCTACTCAAAGCCAACTTCCTGGGCACCTACCCAGCTCTAAAATACCTATACCCACTTGATTTGCCTACATATATACTGTACCTTCTGTATATATTCTATGTCTACCTACGTCCAAACGATTTATATCCAACATACCTAAAACCTATTCTATGTACTCTATCCACCTACTTCTCAATACTTCATACCTTAGCTACCAACCTACCTTCCTTCTTTCCTTCCAAATAAGCTACACCCTATCTACCTCCAACCCTAGCTATCTACAAAATGTCCAAAACAGGATATGTACAGTAAATATGACCAGCCATGACATTGATATAATTGGACTGCATGGTTCTATTAAATCCCAAACCTCTTAGCTACAGGTGCCTCCTCTGAGTGTTTGTATGAGACAGTTGAAAGCCGAGCCAGCCAGTGAAGGACACTCTGTTCCGTTTGTAGAGTTGGATCGGCCGTCACAGGCTTTGTGTTGATGTAAATTGAAAGGCGTAATGTTTCTCCCTTGCATTAAATATTCATCTCAATTAGAGTTTCCCGTTTGCATCAATGTTATTAATTATAAGAAAAGGAAAAACAGCCGGGTCCACTCTTAAACTAAACTGGCTGAACATCCCCAACGAGAGAGGAAGTTTTTGGGAAGTTTTTTTAAATTGGGAGACAAAAAAATTATATATATATGTATATATATATATATATATATATATATATATATATATATATATATATATATATATATATATATATATATGTGTGTGTGTGTGTTTTCCATTTTTAATATGAGAGTGAATGGGGGTTGCGTGTTAGGAGCAGCCCTCTCAAAGTACACAGTGGACTGTTCCTGTGCCTCTCAGGAAATGCCACAATTACAGATCACAGACCAAGCAAAACACGTGTGGCGCTGGGCCTTGAGGGGGATAAACAGCCCCCACCACCCACTACCCTCCACAGCCCTCCTCTGTGCACTGACCCCAGCTACAACCTTCATTACTGGGAGAGAAAATACTGTCCGCTGCCCACTAACAAACACCTGCCAATTCCATGAGAAGGAATTGTTTTTTTTTCTTTCTTCTCTAGCGTGGAAGGAAAATAAAGTGTTTCTCAGTAAGAGGAGTGGGAGGTAAAGATAACAATGTTCAACCTCTCCTTCTTTATTATTTTATCAAAATCTATCCATCCGTCTTTCACCCTGCCTACCCCCCAACTCTACTTCCCACTCCCAGCCTTCTTTTCGGCCACTAGGTGCATGCCTCACCACTCGTCCGACTCGTTACCATGCAGCTTTAATGGAGCTGAAATCCCGCTCGTAATTAGATATGGGAATTCTGACTGTCATCAGCCAGATGATGCCACCAACCAAAGAAACACAAGTGGGGAGAGGACTGCTAAAATGCACCACTTCCTAATCTACTTATGAGCAGAGGAGACTCATATATACTGTACAAAACAGGCCAGCCTCAAACAAATGTCCCTCAACACTAGTGGATTTTAAGACAAATGTCTGACCAGATCAACACATATATCTGTGACTCCATACACCCTTGTCTCAACAACAACAACAACAACAACAACTGACCATTTACCAGCAGAATGACATTAATGTACCTGTGTGAATATATGAGTGCCATGTTTTTTTTTTTATAAACCAATCTTGTCAAACTATGATAATTATTTTCGTCACAACTGAATTGGAGAAATGACTGTTGGGTCTGGTAAGCAGTTCAGCCTGGGGCTGTCACTATCAAATAGTTTTAAAATCGATCATTCTACCAATTATTATTAGGTATTTTTAAGAACCTTGATTTGCTAATATTGTTTTTCATGAACACCAAACTACTGCATCAGTAAGAGTTTTTAAGCACAAAAAAAAAAGAAAAACACTGTCATTCGGCCACGAAGTGGAGTACGAACACAAGAAATGCAGCCGCCTATCGAGATAGTCTTTGCAAATGTAAAGATGCAGTAACATTTTTTGAGTACTGTTCCACTTAATAAAAATGAATATTAGTTTATTTTATCATACTTTGTTTTTAATTGAAAACCATGGCTTCTCAATTTGTCGTGGTCTTTCCCCCTTGCTGTCATTGCAACACTGCGCGTGACTGCACCGTAGCACAAACATGGTTACAGCGGACTGTCAAGGTGGATATTTTTAGTCAACATATTTTGAAAGTTAGCTTGGTCAGGTTTTATTCTGATCCCTAGTTTAGCCAATTAGAAACCAAAGAAATGCATTTGTTAAAAAGACACTTTAGAAAGTAAAGTGACAAAAAGTGAGCAATGATTATTAAAAGAAAAGCGCTTAAACTTTGTACTTTCAGTTTCTTTCTTCAAAAACTGCTTGTTTCTCATAAAACAATTTAAGGGATTTGAATAGGCCTACATAATTTCTTGTTTTTTTTTTTAATTCGTTAACTTTTCATTATTTCCAATACGAAAAATGTGTTCTTAATTCGACCAGCGTACTGAAGTAAACATGTTCTACCTAAGCAGTTTTGTTGTTATGGAAGACATAGCAGTCTACATCGGAGTCCAAATTTGCCGCCTGCTTGGTTGGCATTGCCCACATATCTGGAGCGTTGCCTGCATTCAAGTTTGGGGGAAAACGCCAGGACAAGAAGGAAGCATCATTCTCTCCGTTCCAGGGTCATCAGGCTAATTTTTGGCAGCTCCACCCTGATGCTTGCATGTTAGCACATTTGAGTGTGTCAGTGTGTGTGTTTGCGAATGTGTGCATGTGGAAAAGGGGGGCTCTGGCCCCTGAGAGCGCTCTGTGAGGAGACCACAGCTGTACACTCCCAGCAGCTAATTGGTCCTTATCTAGCTGTCCCATTCATCTTCATTTTTTACCAATTACTGAGCATTATCTGTGTTCTCTGTTGGGTTTGGGACTTAATCCTTTTTGGTTAAGCTGACGCTACAGCTTGCAAATTTCAAATAGAAAGGATGAAGACTGAGCATAAAGGAATGGAGGGCTGGTGAGGAGGGCATAAGTCATGGTAAATCTAAACTAGAAAGTTCCCATTATCCTCGGCCGGTCGATAAAGAACAGCATCGCATGAGGGAGAAATGGAAGAGATCAATTATCGGCGTTTATAATTCAAGTTTGCAAACAGTGCAGCCGCATTGATTATGTTATTCTTGTTGCCGTCACCATTATTGACTTGTTAAAACCATATTTTCTCATCATCATCATGTCTGCGGTCACAGAAAGAACGTCACTTTAAGAGGAATCATTAATTATTTAAGGTGCATGACCGGGCCTGAGTCATTGCGATTGGCCCGCAAACAGCACGTAGCCTAGCGCGCAGCGTTCGTCCAGAAGGTACATCAAGACTTTGCAATCTGGGGCAGTTAGCCTTAATTTTGCGAGATCAATGCATAACGGGCCGCCTCCCGATATGGGGTCCGTGCTTGGCGACGCTGCAGAACCGCCCAGAGCGAGCACTAATTACCTGAATGTTTACCGCTCTGCTGGATAGCACTTTGGATCATATCAGCCAGTCCATTTACATCCAAATGCTAAATAAGATACCAGGCTATAAACATGCGTGTAAATGACAATGTTTTCCAATCAAAATCTTCCGTACCCTCATTTTGATGGCCTAAAGCAATGTTTGCTAGCCTATCAGCAGAACTTATTTTACATAACAAAACGATCTGAGAGCACATCACACATCAAAAATGACAACAAAGTGGATACACAGGTTAATTATGTAACTTCTGTCATCGAGTGAAATCACTTAATTGCTCCGTGTGTCACAAAATGTCACTGGCATAGATAGACAAATTAAGATCTATGATTTGTTGTAAACACAGCACACTAACGTGCTATATGACACGCTGTATAGGTATATCTGGCCTACAGAATAAAAATGTTGATAATCTCCTTCACGTATGGAGAAACCAATAAAACCATGTTGCATGTCATGTCAAGCATTTTCGATGGCTGCCAGCAGTAGCCGTCAAACGCATATTTCAATGACACGTCGTACCTTTTGTTTTGCAGAATACAAATTCACAAATTTTGCTAATAGCTTTATTAGTATAAACCAAATGCTGACAATTTAGAATCATATTATCAGTTGATAGTAATCGTAAAAGTAAAACTCTAAAATTGATTCCTGCATAACCGAGTGACTAAATTATTCATTGGCCAGTGCCACCAGTAATATGACATGACAAATAATCACTTGATTTAAAAAATGTAATAATACAAATCAAAATAGATATGTTCAAAACATGGATTACAAGTGAAAATTCTTGCCACTTCTACCATTAACATAAATTTGTGGAACCTAAAATCCTGGGAAACATTTAAACCATTGACAGTAAAATCATTTTTTAATGATAACACTGTTAGGCTCGTGACTTATGGTTAAAATAATTCATAGGGCCCCGGGCATACATGCGCTCAGTGAAGAAGTTGGCATGTCTTCACTTTTGTGCCAAAGTATGTCTAATTTACCATTTGGGAATTTGGCAGAGCAGGCTCCGCCTTGCTGGACGTTCTGGAAGACGAGGGGCATTTTCTATTAGCCACGCTCCGTGTACATGACAGTTTGGTGACAAAAAGTACAGTCGACTTTTAACCAGGTGGAATCAGTAGTAGTGCAAGTAGTCTAATGATTTTGTATTTCAATCAGATGGAGGCAGACGGACAGATTCTGTGCTCCACTGATATGTGCATCAGACTCTTTGAATCATTCTAGAAATAAATTCATTGATAGTATCTCTGCAGAAAAAGATAAAACATGACTTTGGATTATTCAAGATACATTATTTTACAGGACTGATTTTTTCAGTTGACATTATCTCACGTAGCGGACTGAGTTGAGGAACATAAGAGGAGCTGTATCAAATTCGTACTGCACACTTGTGGGTAAAGCGCTCCAGTGATCTGGTTAAAATTGAATGTTACAGGTTTCAAATATTTTTTTTTTTTTTTTTTTTATGAAAATGTGTTATGGGGGTGGTTCCCAAAGTTTGTGGCCTGACTGCACAGCCCTGTGAAATCATTTGGGTTATTAATAAAAAAAAAAACAATATATTTGCATTTTTTTTTCAAATTGTAAAAAATGACTCTACAACAAAGCAATTTTTTTTTGTTGCTTTTTGTGTCTACAATTGCTTGCTAACCAGGCGATGAAGCCAAAATAGCGGAGGCGCCATTTTGTTTTAAATGCTGTTTTTGACTAAATAATTGGCAGCAACCTGTTTGCTGGAAATTTAACCGGTTTGTTATAAGGAGGTGTTGAGTTTTTTTATTTTTTAAACATCAAGTAACAAATATACCTGTTGACAAATATAATCTGTTTTTGAAAAAAAAGGGCACTCATGTTTGATCTTAATGAATTTTTTGTTTTGTTTCCGCTAACATTTGCTATGGGGGTCCTTGGAAAATGTGCTTTCCCTGACTCCAAAGTGTTGGAGAACGAGAGAGAAATTGCTGATGCCAATCCCAGCTGAGTATGGAAAGCAGGCGGGAGACACCATGAACTGGTTTCTAGCCTATTGAAGGGCACACAGAGATGAACAACCATTCACACCTTAGGATAATTTAGAGTGTCCAATACACCTGCCTTGCATGTTTTTGCAATGTGGGAAGAAGCTGTAGGGCCCAGAGAGAACCCACACGGGCTCGGGAAGAACAAGCATACCCAGCACAGGAAGGCCAGAATGAGCTGGATTTGAACTCAGGTGCCTTAACTGGAAAGCGGATATGCTAACCGCTCTTCTACCTAGCCGGTATATAATTGGAGGCAAATTCCAGACACTCGAGTGATTGTAGTGGCATTTCATAGTGTTGTGTCCGTCCAAAGACAAGGCCACAAGCAGCGACGCAGCGCCCGCACTCTTGACAGCAATCGGTTTGGTCACACTCTCTGCGCCAGCTGTCAGCCTCAACTCCGCTACTGCGATTTAATTAGTCTGTTTATGTCCTTTCTAATAATAACGCTCTCCGGGTGGAAGGACACATCCGAAGCGGCTCCAACCTGCTCGCTGCTGCAGGAAACTGGTGGCTGCTCTGTGAATGTGGGCCACCATATGGATGGAGGATGGTGGCGAGAGCTTCCTTGTAGTTGCTGCTAGACAGCACGATGGCCCTCGGGCTAAGATCTGGTATCTACCCCCATCTCTACTTTATCGTAACCTTAACCATTAGGGGATAAAGCACATGCTGACCTGATATGAGTGTCTGGGGGCAACTTCATCCATCTTCCTGCATAGCTCTCTTGTGGGAGCCTTTTGTCGCCGAGAAGCTCTCGAGAGCAACGAGATTTTAGCCATAGGCTGATGGAACTCGTTTCATGGGCAAGAGCTCCTTTGCGAGGTAGTGGTGGTGGTGGGAGGGGACCTTCCTGTCTGATTTATGCATTACAGGACTGTATTGTGTTGTGGCGGCGGGAAAAGACATTTAAAAGGTTCAGGAACAGAATGGTAGCAAGGTTTTTTCAAGTGAAGACAAGATGAGCAAAGAGCTTAATGTCTCTCTCTCGCTCTCTCTCTCTCTCTCTCTCTCTCTCTCGCTCTATCTCTCTGTCTCTCTCTTTCTCTCCCCCCTCCCTCCATCCCTCCCTCTCTCACCCTCTCTTGGGTTGATGCTCTCGCCATCTCTCCATTAGGCTGTCGAGCCTCATGGGAGCCAGGTGACAGATAAGTCACACGTTTTAATAGACATTTCAACAGATAAATCTGATAATCATTCCTCCTCTTTAATGAAGTTTAATGTCCTCGTTCCAATTCCTCCAGCATCCGCTGTCGTTGAATATGCATGATGGGGAGTGCCCACAAAAAGAAAAAAAAAAAAACAAATGCTGCAACAACAACTGGAGAAATAGATTATAATAACAAGGGGGATTGATTAAATGTTATTTCCGTAATTATGCATATCGAGCAGTTAGTGGGCGGTTGCAAAAAAGTCGGCTGTGGAAATGTTTAAATGACTCACACTAGTGAGTCACACCAGTGCCGATAATATTCAGTGCTGCAATCAAAACAAATAAAACCAAGATTTCATTGAAGATGTACCTGTCTTTCTGCCACAATGTTATGCTTTACAATAACAATGAACTGTGGATTACTTAGTTGAGAAATCATTAGAGAGGACAGATGTCCTCTACTTGAGCACACTGTGATTTAGTAAGCTAGCATTTATGAATCAAAACATGTCCATGAAAAATTTCTACGACAGTGGGAACAAATGGATAGGATTAACTGTAGAGTTGACCCCTGATTTTTGTTGGGGGTTGGGGCCAGCCAAGCCCATGAATAGCTAAAAATTGTATGTAATTGATGTCCATTTAAACACATTTTAAAAAATTGAGAATTAAACACCCCAAATTCCCCTCAAAATGCTGATTAACATTACATATTATCATCCTAATTTTGCTAACAAACAAACATAGTGCTGAGCAAATTTATTTGACCACTGCCCAATGTAAGGTTACCACAGTTGCATTGGTAATTACCAAACACTTTTTTTTTTTTTTTAATTACAGGAGGATGGATTTTATTTTCCAAAAACTCATGAAATATACTCAAGATTAAAAAATTGCAGTTGCTTGTTTGGATTCTTCCTGAAAATCTTTATTTTTGTTGAAAATGTAAATACTCTGAGGGCTCACCGAAATTAGCACATTTAAAGCACTTTGCATATGACATTATCATTAAAGTTTATAACAGTTGGTTAAATAAAGCTATTCAACATTTGGTGCTATGATGGTATTATGTTTTATATTGTGGGGTGTTTGGTGCTCAGACAGGAAGTAGAATTTTTATTTTGGTTGTGAATATGACAGATTTCAGTTCTAAGTGTCAGTTTTACAATTGGTGTTTTACATTCAGCGACCAATTTCTTTTTTTCTTTTTCATTTTGATCATTTGGATTGTTTAGTTGCTGTAATCGCCATATTGCCATTACATTTGCACATAGTGTAATGTTACGCCGACATGCTAATGTTCCCTAGTAAGCGATGATGTTTCAAACGTGTCGGTAATTTCGCAGCGAAAACTGCTTTACATCACCATGCAATCACACTCTGCATTATAGCCTCGAAACCTGCGATATGCTGCCGAAAGGTTGAATGTCGTTTATTGCGTGTATCACATTTACACCAAGTGACATTGTCTTTTCAGATTGTGTTGATCTCTTCACTTCGCAAAGGTCAGCCCCTTGCGCCGCTAAATTCGAGCTGACAGAGAAGAAGAGTGAGGAGGGGCGGGGAGGGGTTAGACAGGAGAGCAGACGCATCGCCCCCGCATCCTGGCGCTCCAAACTAATCTATCCAATTAATGAAGAATGAGCTTTAATGATGATGATGGGTGACAACTCGACTGGTCAGTTTTTTAATTTATTATTTGTGCACATCAAACTAACCAGAAAACAATCAGGCTGCATTCAAGCTGCACGTCCCCATTCGCAATTGAGCGCCTATATTGACTGTTTTGTGTACAATATTTGAAAGTGACACAGATACAATAATATTATGTTTACATTTAATGAAATGCCATTGACACTAATTAATCCAATTTATGTCAGATTTTTCGGGGGTTTCATGCCTGTTTTGTGCCTTTATATTACGATGAGCGTTATTGAAACTGAGCTAGATGAGACCGATGTTAAATGTGCAATTTGAGTAACAATGTCACTGAGTGTGCAGCTGAGTGAGAAAAGAATTAAAGAGAAACAAAAAATCTATTAGCATAGAGCATTATATCATGGTCCAACAGAAAACAGACACAAGTGTTAACAATAGAGTCTCATTCCTGGGGCGACAACGTAACCCACATTTGAATGTAGGTCATAACCTAACATTAGCTAAGATGATAATAAAATCCAAATTGTAATATTTTTCAAAATGAGAAACTGTCACATGTGAAGAGTACAATCTGGACCCTGAAGCATATACGTCACAAAAGCCGAAATGTACAACGTCTTTAAACACTAAACTCCAGTGTAACCACAGTGAGCATCAAAAATTAGACTTGGAAAACTAGACTTGGAAACTATACTTGGGAAGAAACGATAAGACAGCTTGATGACTACAGGATGACTACATGACACTGAGAACTGAGATCTTAAATACTGCCATAATACACACACACACACACACACACACACACACACACACACACACACATGCACACACACACACGTATATATATATATATATATATATATATATATATATATATATATATATATATATATATATATATATATATATATATATATATATATATATATATATATATATATACAGACCATGCTGTTTTTTTTTTCCCTCTTTACACCATCTGAGATGCTGGTCTATCCTTGGTCAGTGTCCTGGAAACACTAAGACGCTAATCTGCTATTAGTTGGCGTCACTCGTTCCACAAAGCTTTGTTCTCCTGTGAGTGCTTACAAAAATATATTTATAGTGCATTTTAGTGCTTAATTTAAATTTGAATTGGTTAGCCATGGGTCCAAAGATTACTAGTGATGTTAAAGAGAGAAGAAGATGATTTATATGGAAACGAATATGAAGAAGGCTAAATTAGCCTGTGTGTGTGTGTGTGTGTGTGTGTGTGTGTATATATATATATATATATATATATATATATATATATACACACAATCCCATTCATTATAGGGTTCGGCCTGTAGTTCCAAGCATTCCAAAATCCATGAGTGCAGCATTGAGTCGTAAGACTTCTTGTAGTAAATCTAACAGTGCAAGTTTGTTGATTTGGGTTTAACAGTCTTGGGTGAACGTCTTCTATTTTGATCCATGTGCCTAACCATAGTATTTGAAATGATTAGGCACATGGATGGACTGTACAACATCAGCATGTCATTCGGACTTGACAAGGGTGTGCAAATGATTTCTAGTGGAGGGTAAACTACCTGAAGCAAGCATAGTAGATGTGTAGGACAGCTACAAGTATCTTTAAATTCCACAGGCAAATGTCAATCAGTAGGAAGTAGCTTGGAGGGCAGCCATGGCCAAATACCTAAGGAAGGTAATGCAGATCTTGAATAGTCAGCTGAATGGCAAGAATAAGATCAAGGGTGAAAACACCTATGTCTCAGTTATCAGCTATCCTGCTGGCATAATTACCAAGCCTCTGAAGGAGATGCAAGCCACTGATATCAAGACAAGAAATCTCCTTACAATGCACAAAGGGCTCCAGCCCAGGTCCAGCATCCTGAAGCTGTGCACAAAACAGAAAGAAGGGGGCCATGGACTAGGGATCATCAAGGGAACTATGCAGGAGGTAACAAAAGGCCTCCAATAGCTATAGCAGGAATAGTGTACCATAACATCTGTACGGAATATTGATTGGAATCAAGATAGCAGACATCGCCAAAGATGGTGAAAAACAACCAGGCCAAGATCCTGTGGGACTTCCAGATCCGACCTGATATAGTAGTAGAGGTGGATAAACATGAGAAGACAGCAATTACGATAGATGTGGTAATCCCGAGTGATGGCAAATAAAGGAACACAAAAAGCTGGAGAAGTACGAAGAGCTAAGGAAGAACTAGACAAAATAAGGAGGGTAAAGAGAACATTGGCACTGGGGGTGGTTTTTCCCAAACTGGCTGGGTAGCTCCAGCAGATACCAGGAGCAACATCTGACATAATATAAACATACTGAGAACACCTTAGATGCATAGAACCCTCAAGCTCCCAGGCCTCAGATATTGGTCCCGAGCTTGAAGGAGTTACCGCAGACGATGGGCAAAAAAATAAATATACAGTAAACATAAGTCAAGTCATGTTTATTTGTATAGCCCTGAATCATCACAGTCTCAAAGGGCTTCACTGGTGAAGAGAAATCATAGATAGCATCGCATACAACATCATAAATACACAGTGGCATTTCTTGAGCAAAGCTCCCAGAATGGTTGGAAAAACTAAAAAACCTCATCTGATGAAAATAAAAAAACATACAGTATATACGTTCATATATATTATTTTAAATTGTTTCCATATTTTAATTGATCCTTCTTGTTCTCAAATATTTTGGAGTCAGGGACCTCTTTTAGAAAGCAAGGACTCCCATTGCAAATGTTTGCAGAAACATAACAAACCAAAAAAAAATAAGTCAAACATAAGTGCCCTTTTTATTTGCCAACAGATTCAATTTGACAAGAAGTTTATTTGATACTTTTCTGCTATACTGAACTTTCGAAAATAAAAATTTCAAATAACAGGTATAGTAAGTACCTGTTAAATATTATATAACATTATTACCTGTATATATATATATATATATATATATATATATATATATATATATATATATATATATATATATATATATATATATATATATATATATAGTACGCCCTCCTTGAAAACTAGTTTCATAGAATTTGTCAAGGACCATAAGAATATATTTCCGAAATGTTCACAGACCAAGTTAAACGGAATTTGTTGAGCTTTTGGACTTAAAACAAATGCTAATAATACAACTTGTATTTTTTTTTTTTTCAGTTTTCGTATAATTAGTGTGATGCAGAAATGAGTACACCCCACTGAATCTCTTTGCGTAAAGCAACATTTTAGGTTTCTAATGTGAAACTGAACAAACAAACAACTACAGTTGAGTCTAATTAGGTGTTAATTAGGAAGTTGGCTGTTTTCTGAAGCAAACCATCCTTCCCCATTTCCTGCTGTCAGCAATGGCACCACATGACAAGGAAATGTCTCTGGATCTGAGAAAGCAGATTATTGTTCACACAAGAGAGGTGATGGCTACAAAAAGATCAGTAAAGGTTTACTTAACAGTAAAAACCCAGTTGCAAAAGTGATCCAAAGATTCAAAACAGATGGAACTGCAGCCAAAGTACAGAGACATCCAGGCCGACCCAAAAATTAACAAACCAGGCAGGAGCATCTTGTGATGAGAAAAGTTCAAGAAAATTGGCATGCAAGTGCACAACAGTTGTCTAAGGAAATAGAAACTGAAATTGGAATGGCTGTATCACATGACACAATGTGCCATACAGTGTAGCAAATTGCATGCATGGGTGTCATCCCCGAAGGAAGCCTCTCCGAAAGCCCAGTCACAAAAGAACCCGCCTGGAGTTTGCTAGGGCCCATGCTGAAAAGAATCAATGCTACTGGGTCTCTATACCCTGGAGTGAAGAGACCAAAATCAATCTTTTTGGAACTGGTGGCTTCAAAACAGTCTGGCGTCACAAGGGTGAGAAGTACAAGTAAAAGTGCATGGTGCCCAAAATGAAACATGGAGGGGGTTGTGTTCTTATGCGGGGTCGCATGAGTGCTGCGGGTGTTGGAGAACTTATTTCATTGATGGCATCATAAATTCTCAAATGTACTGCTCTCTACTGAAAGCTGAGATGCTTTCATGACTTGTCGTGCCATTTTTCAGCTTAACAATGACCCAAAACACACATCTAAGGTGACTGCTGACTTTCTGAAGAGGAACAAGGTGAGAGTGATTCCATGGCCATGTATGTCACCTGATCTGAACCCAATTGAGCATATTTGGGGAATACCGAAGATACTGGTTGGGCATCACTCGGTATCCAACCTCCAGGCTCTGAAAGAGGTCATATTATGAGAATGGAAAATAAAAAGCTCAAATGTTGTCAACTTGTACACTCCATGCCAAGAAGACTTGTAGTTGTCATTGCATATACTGGTGGCCAAACAAAATATTAATGTACTGGATGTAGTGGTGTTTGTTCTGGAGGGTACTAATATTTCCACTTCGCTTTCATTGAAACAGAAAAATATGTAATTTAAGTTTTTCTGCTTGAGTTATAATTCAAGAACCTAGTGCAATTAACATCATCAAAGGACGATTTGGGATGTATTATACATAATACTGTGACAAACGTCATATATATATATATATATATATATATATATATATATATATATATATATATATATATATATATATATATATATATATATATATATATATATATATATATATATATATATATATAGTCACAAAGTGTACATGTCATAAGGTCTGTGACACGTACGCCTGCCACAAGACCTGCATGTCGTTAAGGCTTTTTAAAGGCAATTTATTATTATTATTCTTTTTAATACTACTTGCAGTGTAAAGCTTAGTTCTTTCCCTGAAATTTCTGTCAGATCATTGCATACTCTCATGGAATTCAGTCTTGTGTTACATCTGCTTGACCCTGACCCTGTCTGTCTCTTGTCACCAAAAAAGACATTAGAAAAGATGAAGCAGATATCAATATCAACAAATATCACTAACAGCAATATTTAACAAATATCACACACAAACAAAGAAAAAGTCCAAGCCAAAATGAAAACCTCATTACAAAAGAAGAAACACAGCAATAAACTTAAATATAAAATCATCCATTCGTTTCTGGAGCCATTACTAGATTCACAGGATTGCTGGTGCCTACCCCAGCTGACTTTAGGTCGGCAGTTGAAACCC
Source organism: Hippichthys cyanospilos (assembly GCF_059441005.1). Classification (NCBI taxonomy): domain Eukaryota; kingdom Metazoa; phylum Chordata; class Actinopteri; order Syngnathiformes; family Syngnathidae; genus Hippichthys; species Hippichthys cyanospilos. The sequence goes on from NC_142373.1 coordinate 159,880, forward strand.
TGAACTAGTTGGCAGCTAATCGCAGGGCACACCCAGAACAAACAAACCTTCCTGCCTCCAATCATATCTAAAGATGCAATTTACTGTGTCCAATACACCATGCCAGCTAGAATCGAACTTGGGTTACCTGTGAGGTGGACGTTTTAACCACTCATCCACCAAGCCGGCAATATAAAACCAAACAAATAGAATTAATCAGAAACATAAATGACTTGCGCCTTGTTATTTTTTATAGCATGTTTGTTTTTGAATGCTTTTCCATGTCTTTTTTTCTTTCTTTTTAGAACTTTCATTTACAGTTGTGTTTTATAATGCATTTTTACTTTCTTTGTTTGCAATTTAATTACTTTGTTCATTTTAACATTTATATTTTTGTATTTACTGTTTAATCTGTTTAAATATGTTTGTTTATAATTGATATTCTTTTGCTTTTTTAAATTATTTTGCTATTTCATATTTAATAATGTGTTTTTATTTGTCAGTTTGTGATTCTCAATTTGCTCTTGTGTTTCATCCTTTGTAGTTTTTGTCTTTTTGGTTTGTAATTACCATCATTAGTTTTTTTTAATTAATTGTGTATGTGATTTGCACTTCAGGGCCCATATAGGATTTCATCAAGCTGGGACTTGATGCTGCTTGTTTCTATTTTTTTTATTTTTTTTGTCTTTTTACCACATTCAATTAACACCAACATTTTCCATCCAAATTATGTTCCATAGTTACAACAACAAAAACAAAAAACTAATTTCAAGTTATGCATGTTTTTAATTGCCAAAGACATTTTACATTCTGCCTGTCTGCTGTCTCTGTAAAGCCTACACCTCATCATTTTCTCATGAGTGTAGTCGTAATACAAACTCATGTAATTAAAAACGTGCTGTCCACGTGATGACCACATGAAACCCTAACCGCCGTTCACCCCTCAACGGCCATTTTTTCTGCCTGCGCGTTATGACAGCATGGCGGGCTGTGATTGATAACGCTCGTCGATATATTTCATTTGGGGAGCTTTAGTCAAATGACAACGGCTTGTCATTGACTGAAAGCAATCTTTTTAAAAGGGGGGAGCCTTTGCTAAGTATCAGATGAAAATGATTCCTCTGTCTGCTTGGGTGTCACTGTCTGCTGGAGCTTTATTGATTGGCCTTGAATATATTGCAGCCGCTGCAGTAACAGCTGCTGCTAATATCTGCGCCCTGCTTACACTCTGCTCTCCTGTCCACGGCACTCTTCACGCCATTGTCGCTTATCGCAGGCTCTTTTTCCCCCCGATGCGGCAAATTTATCAGGAGTGACGTGACGCAAATATAAAAAATGGGTCCAAATTAGAGGAGCTTTTTCTCCCGGGAACCCGGCTTGCTGTCCAAGCGTGAAGACGCTAACCAGAGCCGCCATTGTCTCCTTTGCTCTGCGTTATCAAGCGTCGGGATGTTGGCATTGCTTGGTAAAGGTCATTTGCTGTAATGAGATTTGCCACATGCAAGCATATGGCATGATTATAGAGCCCTGTTCGTTAACATTTGCAGCAAAGAGCAAGACAAGACAACTCAAGCGCTTTATGGCAGGCGAAAATGTGTTTTGCACCTTTTCACAATCAAAGATTTCGTACACTGTACCAATTCCTTTTTTTCCGGAACATGATAGAGCAGAAACACACCATAATCCTCAGAATTGAGGTGCACGCTCACTATAATGAATATAATCTCTCCTCGAGACAGATTGTCTTTGAATGCTGAACAGTAGAAAATAACAAAATAAAATGTAAGATAGAATCAGAAATGCCCTCGGTTGGAAGAATGTGTGGCAGGTGATCTTACAGTGAATATAATTACTGCAATGTACTGTAATATGATTTTTAAGAACCATCTGTACTTTTGAGTTAATTTCATAAATGTCTGTCTAATTTTACATTTCCATATTTTTTGATTATTTAAAAAAATGGGCACATAAATCCCAATATACGAGATATATAACAACAAAACGCATAGGAATCGTACTGTATTAGCTGCTGTGTATTGTATACCTCTTGTACTGTGTTGACAAGTCATCTTTGTCTTATCTGCCATTTTTTTACCATCTTTTTCTTTAAGTGGAAAAACAAACTTTTGTGTTTTATACTATATTGAGATATTGAGTTAAATTGAATAAATGCATGTTATATTTTTTGCTTGATGAACAACAAATATGGACATAGAAGACCAAATAACACATTACTTCTTAATTATAAATGACAACGTTTTCGGATATTTTTCAGAATAACGATTTAATAACGGAAAATGAGATTAAACACGCTATATAGTGAGCCAAGCGAAGGGATGTCAGAACCGCAGCACACTTACGTCATCATGGTACGCTAAAATGTGATCAGTATAAATGGTAGCCGTATCAGGGTGTCAGTATCCAAGCGTGCACAGGCATCTTGGTTTGTTCAACTATCTTTGAAAAGTAATCAAACTACTACTCAACTGTTAGAGAGCCCTTGAGCCCTGCTAGCTAGCAGCTATATTTTGTAAGAGGCTGCACTAAACGCTGGCAACATGCAATAAAATACAATACAATAAAACGTCAGCATTTTTTTTTCGCACCCTGAATTGGCAATTTTATGTGGTTTCAGAATAACGCTGTATTGTTTGTACTGAGAGTTGGGACTCCTGACTCACTCCCGGAGTGTGTGGTATAAGGTCGGCCATTGTCGCGACATGCTTGCAGAAACTTTTAAATGAAATACTTTATTTCAAAAGAATGACTAAATCAGACTCCAACTATTTCCCTCAACCTTTTGAAAATTCCATTTCCAAACTTTAGCGACAATCTATTCACTGTCACATTCATCCCATCACTGAGTAGGAAGTGAGCCCACTTTTGCTGACATTGATTTCAGGCTAGTAAAGCCTCGACCAGTTCAACATTTTCACCTAAAAAAAAATTATGGTCAATAAATGTCTGTTAACATTTTCAGTACAGAGGTAGCCAGACAGCTCAAACATGTGGCTTGCGCTGGAAGCCCAAAACGTGTTTTGCATTTCCTATTCAAAGATAGGAAGAACTTTTTCCCCCCTCTGTCACATAGATGATGGATCTTTCCATTTCCCTTTTAAAGAATGCATGCTATTAGAGAGCGGGGATTTTAAATGATCCCATAGAAGTTAGGCCGATACACTTAAAGAACAAACACCTCTGTCTGGCTGATAATTTCAACCACATGTTACACTCCGCCGCCTTTCAGAGGAAAGCAATTATTCTATATAGCTTGTCAAATCTGAGATGTTTTCTCTTATCGTGGCTCTGATGATTTCCCCCTAAACGTGCGCCTTAAAATGCTTGACGTCTTCTAAGTTGAACTCAGGTTGGGAATTTGATGATCTACCAACTCCTTGATCAACTAATGACCAATGAATTTCTTTTCAAGCTCTAATTGTATTTTAAATGTAATGGGAATATATTATCTGAATGTTTTGAACTGTCCATGTCGATGTCATATTGAACCAAGCATGTTGCTGGAATGACACACACACACACACACACGCACACACACGCACGCACGCACACAGGTCTGCCTGGTCTGTAATTCAGCTTTTCATCACCGATGATATTTTTTTCTTCTTTTAGCAGCAAACTAGTTAAGAGTGCTTCTGCTGTGCGCAGCTAAATGGTGCATTAAATTTTGTTCAAATGGCTTCAAGACGGGATCAATCAACCATCAATTCCACATAATCAACAGAATTTCAAAAAATCATTTAAAAAACTTTAGTAGCCCAGCCTAATAACTCCAAATAGAAAGCTGCCCCACGAGACCTACTAGTTTTCTTGTCAAATAAAGATTTGAGAGAGAAGAAACACGATTATTGTTTCTTTAATTTTGTTTGTATAAAACATTCATCCCTTCATTCATTTTCTTTACCACTCGTCAAATGATTTTAGATGACCACTCTGTATAGTTTCAGCATGCCGATTTACTTAAGGGCCAGAATGCTGCCCACATGGCTCAAGTTATTATTATTATTTTTAATACAATGAAAGGTGCTACAGAGGCTTAAAATGTCCATTTTAGCAGGAAAGATCATCCAGAATGTTTCTGCTTATTGACGTACCCCAGCTTCATTTGTCTCCATCTGGCCTATGGAATGTAAAGCACATTGTTTGCATGTGTTTCATGTTGGGTCATCTCCGCATGCACCTATACTGCATTATTATCTGAGGTTTCATGTTTATGTTGTCTTGGCGGCATCCGTTCCCTCGTGCGTGAGCACGTATTTAACAAAGGCAACATGTTTGCTTTATGATCAACATTAAGTACGTCAACACAAAAGGTTTTCTTCCACGGTGCGTTCAATGACACCGTGGGGCTGTGGGTGGCACATCAAAGCCAGATACCTTCCTCCCACTCTAATGAGAACCAGGTCTCGCCTGCCTGGACTCGACCCGCCATCTGCGTGTGTACGTCTGTGCGGAATGTAAGTGTTGTAAGCGGTAGCACAACTCCAGACAACACAACACATTTATAGAGCTTGTCCACGTTTGATGTCGTGTCCGCCAGGCTTCCAAAAACGATGGCTCCGGTAATTTTTTCAGAACGGTTCTAATAAAGATGAAGAGCTGATTAGTGCTACAGACCGCCAAACATCTCACTATTCATTTCCTCTTAGAGCCGCTCAAATGCTTGATACGACCACAACAAAGGTCCATACCTCACTTTTGTTGCCGGAATACGACATTGGGGGCATTTTATTAGCTCACTTAAATGAGGACTGCCTTGTTTACGCCCTTCAGGAGAGAGTATGAAGGGACTTATGGTAAATTTGCCGTCCATCATCTCTCACCGTGTGATTGTATAATGTGTTGACTTTATGTTGTTTTTGAAAAGAGCATCTGAAATTGGCAAGTACAGAATGTGTTATTCATGATTAAACGGAACAAAGTGTTGATTCAAAAATCTTTTGTAGAAGAGGATGGTGTCATCTTTTTCTCTCCTTTTTTTTAATTTTACATTATTTAAAAACCAGTCAATGAAACAGTTATATTTTGCTTATATAGTAAAATGTACTCCTGCGTAGTTGTTTTTAAACACTGGCACATTTAGGCTTTCTGTTAGACGAGATAAGGCATTTGACCTGCAGCCCCTTTACGCCTCTGGAATAGATCTGCACCTCCACTGAGCAGCTGCTGAATTGCATGATCACATTTAGAACCAAAGCAAGAGCAATCGGTAGGAAACTGACCATACTTGAGGAAAATTCATGTGAAATATTCACAAATCAGATCTCGAGAATAAGTAGAACGTGGAGGGAAAAAAAATAGTTTCAGATATTTTTGGCCCTAATTCTTGTGGGAAATTGTGCATTTTGTTACAATTCTGTTGCTTTTTTAGCAGTTAATTTATTTGTTTCTGTGCAAATGTAGAAAGATTTAATAGCTGTGGTAGTCCCATTACTCAAATACCGTCCACTTTTTTCGTTATACTTTTAAAGCTACCCTAACGCTTCAAAAAAAAGCATCGTGGGCCATGTCAAAACTTATTTTGAGTTGTTGCAGCAAGCCCCAAAAAAATGGATGCAGTACCTCAAATTACCCCTGTGCTGAAGTTTGAACACCTCTAATTAGAGTCTTCAATTAGTATGCTTTTCTCAATTATAATGAGCATGATTTGCCACAACCGAGATATTTTTTTTTCCATCGTAGTGTGATGTGATAAAAAACTAAAACTAAAAAAACTAAAAGTGTTGGTGTGCACCAACATCTCACCATTCTTGCAAGTATACAACTTTACAGCGCTCAATTAAAGGCAGACTGGGATTGAATTGCGTATCGAGCGGTGACTCGCTCCATTTAGCCAGCATAGTGGAATGTTCCTGTTGAGTTTGACAGGATCAGAGAGACGGAAGAAGCATCTCAACACGGAAAAAAACCAAAAGGCTTAGTGGTCAAACACATCGGCCCTTTTGTCTGGTCCAATTGAAATCAAACTCAAAGGATAACCACCAGGAATGTTTGTCTAGGATGCATTGTTCTGACGCTCCAAACAAAGACAGATAGGCTTTAAACAAGGCATTTAATTAGCGCCAAATCCCGAGCTCGGGCGGCGCCAACCAATTAGACATTCCTCAGGCGTGTGCAGGTCCTATTTCACAGATCCTCTCCAGCGCTGTCTCTTACAGTACATCTCCTGCCGTCCAGTTAAGAGAAGGTAAATAGCCCAAGACAGACAGCTTCATTAGCCAGCGTCTGAAAAGCGCCCGGGCAGATTGTCCCTTAAATAGTGCGCCGTTACTGTGGGCCCAGCCAGCGACCTCTGATCAATTACAGCTGACATTATTGTTTGTCGGGAACCTTTTTTTTCCTTTTATTCCTTGGAAAACGAGATCAGGCTTGAGCTTTGGCTGGAAATGTAATCTCCCCTTTCTCTCTTTGTGCTTCCTTGGCTCCACAAACAATAAATCACTCCATTGAAGAGATAATAAAGTGCCAAGTAGGATCTAGTTTAATTTTTGTCAGGGGAAATCTGCCTGCAACAGAGTTAAAACGGTAAAGGGGCTTCCGCTTTCCTTGTTGTCTTTTTTTCGGCCGCGGAAAAATCAGACTTCCTGTTTAGATTAAGATTGATGGTGGAGGGTTATCATTTCCGTCCACCACCTAGACAACAGCTCCTTTTAATCATTTTAAAATGTTCTATCTTTTGTTACATTTTTTGACAGCGTGCAATTTGAGTTTGCCATAACAAGCCCTATACAGTGATTGCACTCTCACTGAGGGCTGTTTTAATTCACTCTGTTCGTCCCCGACGATTCAGATCTTTGCTTAGCCAGGCGTGAGCATAATAGCTGAGCTGTTTGTCGGTATTAAGTGATTTGTCGTTTTAATGACAGTACATCGAAGTTCACCTTTGCGGCTCCCTCAGGCTCACTTCCGGTAAATGACTCCAAAAGCTTTGCTTACCCGCAGCTGGAAATCGCTTCTTCATCACTTCTAAATTTCTCTGTTGGAAGTTGCGATAGCAATCTTCATTGAAAAAGTTAGTCAAAGCGTGGATGTCTGCAATGTGGTGACGGACTAGTCATTGCTGTTTGGTGAATTAGATTAGTGTTTTTATTGTCGTCGTAAACATGTTGTCAAAACTGAAAATCAATTGGCATAACTTACTTCTGTCCCACATTTGGAACACACCACCAGAAAGATCAACTCGCCATACTCTGATTTAATATCCCATAATGTGTTGACATGGAAGCAGCAAGTAGTTTTAGTTCCGATATGATGTAAATGTGAGCCTAAGTAGTTTTTTTTTTATTCATTTATATTTTAATTGTATCTATATAAATATTAGATTTACAGATGCATGGCTCAAAACAATTTGCTTGCTGGACTAAAACAAAAAACAAACAAAAAAAAGTGTCATATATAAAACCGGGACAAAACAATGGGGCCTGCCATGGAGACTCGGGACACAAGTCTCAAAATCATTGTCCTTGTTAAAACGACAAGTCACTTCACCCTACTGTGGCTTTAAGGTTGCTTTTTCCGAAGTATCGTTTCCCTCATGAATTGCTTATTGTACAAAAACCTACAAAATTGAAGTGTATACATACTCAATGTTAGCTACATTTAACACCAAGCAGTTCTCATGCAGTAATATGGTTCCCTTCAGCCTTCATTTACGTGTACTGTATTTTGTGTTCTTTATTTAAATTCACAAAAATTTGTTCTGACTGATTTTTAGAATCTAGTAATAATTGCAAATAAATGTAAAGATTAGAATATTCCTTTTTACTTTCACATTATGGTATGAAAAATATATTACTTTTTATTCGTAAAACTTCATCGTTCTTTAGAAACAAAGAAAGGTAAATACAAGTAAACCATAGCTAATTAAATGCAAAAATAATGAAAGCAATTATTCCCAAAGCCTTTTTTTATGGCAATGATGAGAAACGCCATGTCAAATAGACCTGAATCATAATGCTTAGTTTATAGTTTATTTCAAACATATGGGGAAAAAGAACACACACAAACAAAAGAACAAAAATATACAGTTGCAAGGCAGACAACATTAAAAAAAGGAGAGGGAAGAAGTAAAACTTATTTAATCCTACCCCCTTTAAATAAACTAAAAATTACCTAACCATCACACATATCAACCCTCACTTGTCCCAGCCAATACTCTACTATATTCCACCTTCTAATTTCTGAACACTCAACATAAACCTCCATAGTGCCAAGATGCGCTCAAGAGAAACATTTAAATAACACACCTACCTCGAATATAACAAAAAATACCACAGTGTGAAGAATAACCTAAGATTGGTGGGAATTAGACTTTCTGCAATGCTACTAATCTATCTAGCTCTAGGATATGACGCTTTTCTTCTTTGCGGCACTAATCTACATTTGGACAGATGTATGTACTTCAGACCTTGTTAACTGGCTGTTTCCTGTTGAGAAATCTTGCCAAATATGCCACTTAGCTCATTCAACTGCATCCTTTCAGTCTCCAACAAATTGAAGTTGGCATGACCTTTTTGGCCTGTGGCACATCGCTCTTTTCAGTGGGCTTTAAGGGGGTTGGGTCCACCACTTTAGGACAAGGCGGACATGAACGTTGCTGGGCAGCCACTGAAAGCTGCACTAATACCCCAAGCAGAGGTACAGTGTTTTGCCTCAAGGACAAGTGGTGGCGAGTTTTCCATATCTTTGGGAAGGGAGGATGAATTTGGCCCTGGATGTAATGCATCCCACCTGAGAGCTCCTTGAGGAGCATTGAATGGCTGATGTGTTGCCAAGACCCTCTCCATGGCGTCCTACATTAAGCACCTCCGCAATCAGACCTTCATTTTTTGTTGTTGTTGGTTTTTGTTTTAATTGAGCTTTGCCGGCCGAGCGGTAATTGATTCAGTCCGAGCACTGATACAAGGTGCTTGCTTTAATCCTTTATATTGTTTGGGAATACAGTACTCTCCGCCGAAGCATCTTTCTTATGGAAATCAATGCTGGCTTTTGGAATAAGAAGCCCTTTCATTTCCAACCAGTGTCCTTCTCTTTAGAGCTGTCGCCATGCAGATCTCCTTGCCCTTTAGCAACTGATGTTTCGTGGGAGTTGTTTTTTTTTCCTTTTTTTTTTGTGCATCAGCTTTTTTTATTACCTTGAACCGGTCTGCCAAGCTATAGAGAGAGAAAAAAAAAATCAACAACAAAAAAGCTCAATCGGTATCCGAGTGTCTATGAGGTTGTCTTTAAAGCGAGTGGCGCAGGAACAAAACCAAACTGTTCACGTTTGATCCTCAGCCGTTCAAAGTCCCCGTCAAGCCGAGTGGGGACGGACGGGAAGGGTGGGCGGTTTGGGGGGTGCGCAGATACCTAACTGTGACCTTCTAAAAGTTGCGCTGTTTTCATGAAAGAAGCGCAGCACACTGCTAACTATGAAACCCCCACGGTATCTTTATTATTCTGCTCTCTTTGCCATTAAAACGTCTTCAATATCTCCCAATTAGGCATCTATCGGAGGACTCCAGTTGAATAATTTAAAAGATACGTCTGATGCCCAAATGGAATAATCTGTGCATGTATATATATGAAAGGGAGCAAAATTCCTGCGCCCGATATAATTAACCTTAGTCGCGTTTGTCATTAGCGTGCTTAACTAGTCATGGCGGCTTTCAAGATTGCCTTTGTTTTTACTGCCGTTTTTATATTTAAATGTTGAGACTATTTCCATAATATTCTCATATTTTTTATTCATCAGAGAATTAGTGCTTTTTATTGCTGTGTAAACTTTGGTGCGTGAACTACTGTGTGGGTAATTTTTATCCCCCCTTTTCTTTATTATTATTGCGTTCCTGCTCCATTATTAACAGTAGTAAAACATTTATATCTATTATATTAACATAGAGAATTATTCAATTGCTCCAGCTTAAATGTTACGCGACGTTCTAAGGGGTGGGAAATTGCAGAATTAACAACATCGGGAAACATCTTTCGGCAGGTTCCGGATGTTTCCCCCTCGTGAATATTTTGGCCATGACATGCATCGTTGAGTAACCAATTACGTTCTCACGTCGTCGCAGGCCTGGAACTGCCCTTCATGATGATGCCTCACCCGCTGATCCCTGTCAGTCTGCCACCGGCTTCTGTCACCATGGCCATGAGCCAGATGAACCACCTTAGCACCATTGCCAACATGGCCGCTGCCGCACAGGGCCAGAGCTTGCCTTCGAGAATGGTCACCTCTGTCATAAAGGTAATTTTTTTCACTTTTAAAAAGAGACTTTTGTGAAATATTCACCTTTATTTAACAAAATAATTATCACTACAAAATTACCTGAAAATTTCAATTTACGATTTAAGAGTTAAATTGATATACTGTAATAACTAATTCGCTGCCATGGTGTTTATTTTTGTCAACTTGAATTCATTTCTTTACTGCTCCCAATGTTTATATTTATATGTTTTTTCAAAACGGAGGAGTGGAAGAGCATCTTGCCTGGGTTGTTTGTAAAATTCAGGTTTATCTCCCATTGTAACACCAAAAAGATTCATGTTGATGATGTGTTGCAAAGCTTTTGGTTTAAGATTAGCTCAGCTTTTAAGAAGATTAAGTAAATCTCAATTTCGTTGATTAGGTGGGAGGGATATGCTGATACATAAGGAGTTGGACAAATTTAGGCACCTCATATTCAAATTGCATAATTATAATCATTAAGGCAGTTAAAGTTAAGGTATTGACTTTGGAGATTAATTAAAATTTTATAATTTTACAAAATTTACAAATTTTAACTGTCAACTCAGTCAACTGTTGTTCAGCAGTTGTATCTCACAGGAAAGAATCATATGAAAGGATCCAAAACTATTCTAACAGTTTTGAAAACGTTTTTTCTTGATGGTTTCATGTTAACTTCAAGACATTACTCAAGTAAAAATGTTACAAGCATTATAGGAAATAGTAGTTAATTACTATTGATTTTGAAAAACTTTGTGAACAATTAATTTAAAAAATAGTAATCGTTTGACAGCACTAATATTTATGAATGGTTAATCAAAGTACTGCATTTTTCGGACTATAACACACAGGATTATATTGTAGTTTCAGTATTAATAAACCCGTATATTTTTGCGAAATTTCCATTTAAGGTGCACCGTGTTATAAGGTGTGCCGCATTATAACACACACAAAAAAAAAAAAAAAAACAATACAGCAAAAGTCAAACCTTATTCCACACATACGGTGCACCTGATAAGGAACACTGTCAATTTTCGATAAGGTATTTTAAGTGTGCCCCTGAAAAGTCTGGTATGTGTTGAGGTAGAAAAAAGTCTCCCAAAAAGTGCTAAAATGTGTCACTGTTCTGCTTGACATGTTTTTTTTTGTTGTTTTTTGTTTTTTCTGGTGCAAGTGGTACGTCTATTCTTTCTTTGAGTTGGTTTACTGCTTATATTGTTACAAAATTTAGTGGTTTTAAAAAGTCACACCAAAAGCTCTAGGCTTTCAATATGAAGCACTCTTCTTTGAAAATGGCTGGCAATGAATTAGTTATATATGTACTATATTTTGGATATTCTAGCCCTCTATACATGTGACAATCATTCTCTAGTTTAATGTAGTTCGTAATACAGTTTACAAATTAGGTAGCCAGACTTTATAGTGAACATCAAACTATTTTTGAATATTGCTAATGAAGGCTAATGAATATACTATATTTATTTTAGGGCTGTGTATTGTCACTGCAGGGTTTGCAGGAGCGCATCCAGGACAGTCCGTCCCCTGCCCCATCCTTAGAGGATCACCGAAGGCCCGGCAGTCACCCGTCATCTCACCGCAGCAGCAGTGTGTCCAGCTCGCCCGCCCACACGGAAAGTTCGTCAGATAGGATACGTATGTTTCCCTTTCAACCAGTGGCTCAAGCTAGCATTTTTTAAAAAAAAATATGTCCTGATGGCTGCCCCGCAACCTTGTTGTTCACAGCGCCACACCACAACGGCCTTTCCATGAACCAAGCCTTGCTCGGCTTGTCCCCCAACATCCCGCCTGGGCCTAAAGAGGGAGACCTGGCCCATGACATGAGTCACGAAGTGAAGAGGATGCATCCAGAAAAAGGTGAGTCTGGTTTTCTTTTTTCATTCAATTATTAAAAGCATTAAAGAATACAGATAAGTTGCACACAACATTGAGCACTGATCATGTTAGTGTCTACTTGGATGTTATCACATAGAACTCTTTTAGTGCCAAGCATTATCTGGAAAGGCAACCCCGAGAGTGCCAGCCAATTCCAAGAATTTTGATGCCTTTTTCAAGGCCGACAAAATATTGTATTGTATGACTATTTAGAGTCTGGAGGTACCATATGGAAGATTACGTTCCATTCTTTACCTAGAAAAGAAAGTAAGATTCTACCATATTACGCTCTTTAGTAATCACTGTGTGAAAATAGGTCATTTGAGTGACACCAAACTCTTTTATACATAAGGAGAAAATGCACTTTTTTGTGAAAAGATGTTTTCTGCACAACCGTGACTTTGACACAAATTTTGTAGCATTTGGAACATCTGATCAGTCATTCCCTTCAATAGAATATGAACAAAAACAGTGCAAATGTGTTTTTGATGGCAAAGTAACAGTTTGTGTATGTATTTTACTACATTCCAACAATGCTTGAGTGGCATAATATTAAAGAGCCATGAGTGTCATCTATCCATTCATTAAAAAAAATAAAAAATAAAAAAAAACATAAATGATAAGAATTCTTGTCCCTGGAACATAACCTAAGTATTTTACATGATGAAAATTCTTTAGGGTCCATGGCACTGAAAAAGTTAAAATCAAATGCACATACATAGATAGGCTCATCATTAACACTGTACTGTATTTTTCAACTTGCAATACTTGTCCACATCTTATTTTGCTAGGTGCTGCTGTTTTGTTGTGCAACAAACAGTTATTCAAATAGGCTGTGTCCACAACTGTGTTCATGAAAGTTAACATTAATTTCAAGAGGCCGCTTGTTACTGTGAATCAATTGTGAAACTCAATAGAGTTATAGTTTGGGCCACTATTTGAGGAAATACGATAGACAAACGTACCTCCTCATTCTAATTTCTGGATTGCAAGGTGTGAAATGTCAAAAGGTTATACGATAACAGAGCTTCTTAAATAAAAATTAAAGGTCAGAAAATTAATCTGAAAATTGATCTTGAAAAAAGTGAAAGGTAATATAAAAAAGGATTTAATCTTCAAGTCATTAAGAAAAATTTAATGCTGCAACACAGTTTTCTATCTTTTCATGGACATTTTCAGTGGTATTTCCACACACACCGAAGATTAAGCCCAACTTTAAATGATACCCTGTCTCAATTTGTAGCAAGGTACATCATCAATTTACAAGAAATAAAAGTTTCGCTTTTCTCCTCAGGAAAAGTATTGGGTAGTAACTGCAGACTTGGCTTAACTTCTAATGAATTAACTTTCAAGGCTTATATGAACTCTATCGCTAATCAAAAGCACAACATAGAAACAATGTGTCACAGGCATTTATTGTAAGAGTGAGGACCTCCTACATGTAAGCAAGATTTGAATGTGATGCTTTTTTTTACATCAAGTGAAGATGGCGTTTTCAAGGAGAAAATGGGTTCTGTATGTCCAATTCAGGAGAGCTGTAGGAGGAGACCTTTCTTGTTCATGTTCATGTTCAAGTTCTTTATTTCAAACATGTGGGAAAATAAACATGAACACACACAAAAAATAATAAAAACAAAAACACACGTCCTGTCCCTATATCTGAAGAGTGGGAGGAAGTAAAATTTATTTAATCCCACCCCCTTTTAACACCAAAATACCCTAGCCATAAGACCAATCCACCTTCTGATATCTGAACGCTCAGGAGAAACATTTAACAAACACGCCTACCCCAATTACAACACAAAGTACCACATCGTTAAGAATAACGAATTAAAACAAAACAAAACAACATAAGAGACACCAACAAACATAACCTGGAAAACCTTGAATATATATAAACAAATAAATGCCAAGCATCCCTGATAATCAAACACCGTCATTCCTGTACCTTTAAATCATTTATTGAGATCTTATTTTAAACTGGTTGATGTTTGAACATTCCCTGAGCGTCCCTTCTAAACTATTCCACAGTTTAACACCACAGATTGATATACAGAACTTTTTTTTTGCTGTGCGAGCCTTCATTATCCTAAAATTAAGTGCTTTCCTCAAATTATACCCCCCTTCCCTCCCAGTGAAAAGGTTCTGAATATTCATAGGCAACAGATCATTTTTTTACTTTGAAACGTATTTGTGCTGTCCTAAATTCCACTAAATCTTTGAGTTTGATGAGTTTTGACTGTAAGAATAATACATTTGTGTGGTCCCTGTATCCTGCCCTATGAATGATCCGCATTGCTTCCTTTTGTAATATTAGAAGCGGATAATAAAAACGTGCTTTAAACCCTGCTTTCAGAGATCAAATTGAACTTATCGGTGACATGTTTTTATTTTATATATAAAAAAAAAAGTAAGTGTGTCTTTGAATGAATAATCACACTTAATTCCATTTGCAGTTCAGTATGTGAGCATTTCCTACCAGCCTTTTCCCTAATAGAGCAACCAGCCTTTATTCAACTTTTTAGAAGCGTGATTAAAGTGTGGATAATAGCACAAAAGGCAAATGTATCACTGAATAATGCATCAGTCACAAGGTTTAACATTCATGTTTCGGCAGGCTGTGAGTATCTATGAAGGTGTGCCATTTAGATCGCTGATCCGAATTAGGAGGTGGAGGTCTGCCATTCCGTTGCTAAAGTCAAATTAATTGATATTACCATAAGTTCACTTTCCCATTTGCTTCACACATGGGAGAGGATGTGTTCAAGAAATGTACCCCGGTCATATCGTACTGGCTTGAATAGTTTCATTAATTGCCGGCAAGATTTTTCATTATAAAATAGGAAAAAAGGGAAATGATCCACAGTCATAGAATGTGAGGCAAATAATAGATTTGTCGTATTCTCCATTGGCTTAAAGGGAGCAGTGTAGGTTGTGATGCTGTGCTCTGGGTGACGCGGGGTGGGGCGAGGTGATAATGATACGAGAACCACTGTGGAAATCATCACCGGGATCCGTTTTGCTCCCTGTTGGATAGTCTGACATGGAAATCACTATTAGCCCTACACTCGCAGCCTGTGAAGCAGTGCATCGGAATAATTAGCAGGATCATGAACACAATTTATGGGTCACTAAGTGTGCATGCGTATTGTGTGTGGGTGCGTGTGTGCGTGTGTGTATATTTTGAACAGACCCTCTTTATACTGCAGTGGTATAAATGTTGGATGACACAATAGATGGCATACTATTACTCTTTTAATGTCTGTAAAACATAAAGTTCTGTCCCACTTTGTTAAACCAAGATGAACTATTGTACGCATGTAACATGTTGGTGCTTTTTGAACTAGAATTTGAATGACGTACCGTTTTCCTCGTATAGGTCCTCAAAAAATGGTGCAATTTTTACCATTCAAACATAATAAACAAATTTTAAATTTTATATACAGTAATAGAACTGTTTTTATATACTAAAAACAAGAATAATAATTAAAATGTTACTATTAAATTAATTTAGACACTTTAAAATTTACTACTAATTATTATTATTATTATTATTAAATTAATTCTAACAAAATCATTTTCGAAAATGTAAGAGGTTTAAAGGCAACTGTCTTTTATTATTTCTCTGTAGTCTTAACACAATTCCGAATTTTTGAGGCTGACTAACCCGATCAGTGAGTTACTGTAAAAGCCAACCGTTAACCAGTCACTGATCCCCTCGAATTCAAATAACTTTTATCTTGTTATTTTATTATTATTATAGAACAAAAAATGTCTATAAACAAAATGTATAAAGTAAAGCATTTTGCAATGGTTTAACACTTTTTAACCATGCTCAAGTTAAAACCGATGATCGTTAGATTGTGGTCAAGAACTGGCCAGACAAAGTGGGAGTTTAGTCAGGTAAAAGAGAAACAACTTCAGACAAATATGATGGATGCAGCTACTTACTGTAATTGATTGCTTTATTGAAATATCTTTGTCAGTAACAAGTACTGCAATTAAGGAACTGATAGAGCAAATTTTATGAAATGAACAGTCACACTATTGCTAATAAAGGTGTAATGTTCCCTCTCAAGACAAACGATTTGCCAAATTAATTTTTGACACATATAATTTGCCAAAAACACATAATTGATCATTGAGCAAAATGTGACATGACAGTTGATCACAGATTTTGCTAAAAATGCAGAATAGTGGCTGATCACAACTGAGCCGATCAAAGATGCATGAAGTCTGATCATGGGCATTTAAAAAAAAAAAAAAATCATGGTGGATTATTAATGTGAGTCTTACTTAATACAAGCATCTATTGAGTTGCGACATCGGTATGTATAACTTAAAATATGGGCTGGGATCAAAGTTGTATTCAAAGTTGACGTTTTACATTAGAACGTAAAATATCTGTACTCGCCAGACCAATGGGAGCAAATGAGTTCCAACCAGGTGACCCTCACGCATTTTACACACTCGGTTTGTCGATTCCTGATACGCTGCCAGACTTTATTAGGATGCTACTCTCTTCCGAGGTCTTGCACTGTCGAAAGAAAAATATTTATTTATTTTTTAGTTTTTCATAAAACAACCCATTAATGCAGAGGAGTGCAACCAAATTAGTTAGCAATTTGCTGAGCATGAATTAATGAAGAGAGCTCCTCGCCGCTCGCACAGTTGTAATTTTCATAATAACCCCGGAACCTTTTATTTGGCAGCTTGTTTAGTTTTTTCGTTTGAAGGTTTTCATTAGTCTAATGAGGACTGCGCAAGGGCGAGCAGTCAGCACAATTTACATGAGGAAGCTATCATAATAAATGAGGCAATTTGAATAACATGCACAGGTTTATGCAGCGAGATAAGAAAGATGGTCGCCAGTGTCGTCCGATACATTAGGAACTAACTAATAACCAAAGTAATTCCAATAAAAGCTTTAAGTGAAGGGAATAAAATTAATGATAGATATAGCAAACTGTAATGATATTACACGATGTGTTAGATGAATAAAATAAACCATTGTTCAGGAGGCTTTGTTTATGACCCGCTTTTTAATTAGGGCCCCGTTTGTCACGTTGGTTTGTTTAGAGATAGCGTTCCGATGGTTTAATGATATCACCCCCACTTGTTTGATCTTTACGATCCTGGCCGAGCCTTCAATTAATCTCGTGCGCAGCGGGAACGCCGGAGAAGGGACTCCATTTAAATAGGATTCCCAAAAAGACGCTGCAATGTCATCCATGCCGTGGTGGGGCATAGGCTGTTTGTTGTCAAGCCTTTTTTTTTTCCAAACTGTCACCTGGTGCAGATGAGCCAGATGGTCCGAGGTGATTTTTTTTTTTTTTTTTTTTTGTCATTGGTCCAAAAGAGAAAAATCCTGGATGAAAAAAAAATAGAAGTGAGATTAGATGATGGTTAAAGTATAAAGCTATCTCACATGTGACTAATTGAACAACTTCAAACAAGAAAAAAAAGTCTTCTACACGCCTCTGTCTCATGAAAACAGTGGGTAGCCTCGACAAACGGGGGGCATTTGAAAGCCTTCGGCTGTAAAACTCACTCTGGACATCAAACGGTTTGACATTGTTTCATTTTGTTTGGAGAGAGTGTTTGAAATGCTGTCCATATGCATGTACCTTGAACCATACGTACAAATACCATGTGGTGAGGCCTTTTTTATCAGTAAAAAAAAAAATAATAATAATAATAATTGTCGTTTCAATTTGATAATCATTTTTATGTACAATTAATACCTTTAAAAACATGTTTTACTTTTTGTGTGCTTAAAATTACATCACATGTTTAAGACTCAGGTAATGAATTATCCATCGAAATTCAGCTTGTGAATTCCACATGGCCAAAGCCAGAAAACAATGGGAGCTGTGATTGATCGATACATGAACCGTGAGCGCACAGTCATTTTCAATCGATAGCAATTGGAAAAAATGTGTTTTTTAGGACATTAACTGTGTATGGAAAATAATGAGGTTATTATAGACAGGCTGTTTTCGTATTGCTGTGGAGAATGGCTCAAGAAATTTAGTATGTCTTGAATAATTATACTGACAAAGCAACCAATGGTCTCAGGCACTTTCAAAGCCCAACTCAACCATGGCGTGAAAGGGGGATCATTGGGAATGCTGAGAAAAGTATGTAGTTTCAAATAATTTGTCCAAATTGGCTATTTATTGATTATAAACACATATTTGTCCATTTATCTATGTATAATATGTATGACAGGCAGAACAATTTAAGGGTCAAATACCATGTTTCCTTACCACATCGTGCTGCAAGTTTTGTGGCTTCCGTGCTTCATATTAAAAAAAAAATAAGTTGAATTGATAATACCGTGGATGTAGTGTTTATGACACTTATGTCACAAATAAAATGACTTCTGTAACGTGAACTCGGCATCCCCATTGTCCAGTTCTTTTTTTTTGGCGGTGGGCTCGAGTTCGGTTGACGTGAGACGGCCGCTACCCCGAGGGCAACTTCAACTCTGGAGGTACTATGGTTATGGAATGGGAAAAGGAAAAGACAACACATGCCAAACCTGGCTGGCTCTTTCAAAAACCTTTCATTGCAGGGTTCAGTATAGTGGGTGGGGGTTGCTCTGGCGCATTGCATGTTGTGTGTTGTAAAAGAAAAGGGGACAAATCCGATTTTGCATAATTCACTAATTGTGGGGTTTTCTGGGTCCCATTACCAACGAAAAACAAGGGAATTCAGTAAAGCCTGCTGGTGTGAAAGTACAATTTTATTAGGAGTCCAAGAGCTGCCCCATGTGTAAAGTGGCTTAAGATGACTAGTTGCACAAACAAAACTGGATTTAAAATCTATGTGCTTGTTCATTTATCTTGCCGGCCACCAATGACTCCTTTGATTGCCGACCTGTTTTTCCTGGCGTTCCATATTTAGCAAGGCCTCTGCGCACTGCCTCGTGTGCATCTCTGCTCCGGCTGAGTAAAGCACTTGTTCATTTGCACTGAAGGGTAACATGAAACAGGCCCGAGCCTCCTGATGGACAGGCAGATTTCTCCTTCGCCAGTGAATGATAATGCATTATTAAATTTGCCTCTCTGCTCACTAGATACACTTAGCTGACCACAGCATATTTATCTCCCCATCCGACGCCCTCTGTCTTGGCAGGAGAGAGCATTCTGTCACTTTTGAGGCATTTCAAAGATTAAAAAGAACCTCTCTCTTTTCAACGTCCCTAAAAGCATTCCCCCACCACCACCACCCACCTGAGTGAAATGTGATTAGCGGGGAGATGGTGTCACGCGATGGAACATTCATGAGCGGAGAACAAATATCCAAATGAACTCCCGCGTCCCCGTTCTTGCACCATCAGCATTCCTGCTCACATGGAGCAAGAAGAAATTTGATTGATCCTCTATTGAATTATTTTTTTCTGCACTCTTTCATTTCAACGCCACGCACTGACAAGTTGTTTGATCACAAAGCATTATTGTCTGCCAAGTCACATTTCAGGGGCTCTGATGGCTAATGATCTCGCCTCTTCCGACCAAAAAAAAAAAAAAAAAAGTCAGGTAGTCAGCATCCTGTTTGAAGCTGCGAGCGCCAAGGACACTGGTAGGTCCCAACACAACACGCAGCATTAAAGTCAGCACAGATGAAGAGAAGGAGCTGAATGCGTCAAACTTTTAATGATAGGCATACGATCCTTGTCAAGAAAATGTTTTTAACATTTTTTTTTCTCAGTGCCTTTGGAGAAAAAGGCAGGAACACAAAGGCGAAAATAATCACACTACATATTTGGACCAAAAAAAAAATGTGCTTGTATCAGGTTCAACAAATGTAGCAAAAATTCTGAGTGTACATAATTAAAATTACTTTTGGATGCACTGGTCAGAATGACAGGATCACCTGCATGGAGTACCATTACTCCACTGTTGATTTGCCATTTGTACTAACTTGTGGTCATTAGCCTCATTGACTTTAGAGCGAGAGGTGAGGTTCACGATGGACTGGCAAGTCAATCCCTGTGCGCCAAACAGTAAATCACCATATACTCTCTATTTACACAAAAGGACTATTTAGTCTTTAATCAATCAATCATACATGTTTTGTTTGGAAGATGACAAGACCTAAAATTGTAATCCGAGGCCTATTGAGTGCCATTTTGGTAACCACTGCTGCCATTTCTCAATATAGTGACTTTAATAATCGCGCTTTACTATTGTTGTATGCTATTAGATGTGAAAAAGTAGCAAAGACGCACGTGTGTATATGACACACCCTTAATTTTGGGGTCAAATTATGATATTCAGTTATTAATGTTTAACACATTGATGGAATTTTGAATGCATCCACACGTTAGTGGCGTCGACTTTCACCGTATCATACACTGATTGCATAAGCATGTGGTTTCTTAACATACATAATCAGAAACTGAGATTTTTATTTATTTATTTATTTTAATGATGGCATTGTTACTGGTCGCTATGTGATTGAGATAAAGGCATTACACGAACGAGTCAAGCCAGCCGCTAGGCCATTATGGCTACTTTGAACAGCTTAAAAGAAAGCCTGTGCATCAAATAAACATAAATTGTTTTTCAGACATGAAATAAAAAATATACTCTCATATCTTTTTTATTAGTTTCCAAATTACTCAAGGACTAATTTCACTCCAGGTTACTGAAATACTCCCATCTATGCAAGAGCCTGGAGGTTTTCTCCCTTTCAAAGGCAAAACATGAACAAAACAGTATCCAAAGTAACAAATACAATTCGAAACAGAACCAAACTTACAGGGGCGACGGCAGGGAGACCGCTAAAAAGAAGCAGTGGAACACTTCGACAAAACATGCATAGAAAATTTGATGTAAGACAATGACCCGACAACTAACTGAAAACAACTAATCACTAAAATACACTCACGCTATTGAGAAAACATGAAACAGCTGGACAGGAACAAAAGGCAGGGGAAGCGGATTAGACGACACATGGATGGCAGGAACATGAAGACAGGTGGACAAAATCATACTAACGAGGGCAGACACGAAAAGAGCAGAAACGGGAGCATGACACCGGAACCCCTCAAATAGAAAAAAACAGAAACCCCCAAATTTAACCCGCAAACTAAACCCTAACACCCCCAACAGAACATGACATTTTCAGCCTTCACATGAACACCCAAATTGTTCTTCACAGAGCAAACACTTGTGGCCCAAACCATGGCTCTTGATCCGAATGGATCAGTGATCAAAGATGTGCCATTACACCGCTCCTGGCAACTGAAAATGAAATAAACATGGGTGGGATTTGCATCTTCACTCATATTTCACAAACAAAATATTAATCATATACCCTGTTCATACATAGTATTGTAAAGAAAGGACTTTGTTTGCCTTCCCCTTTAACAAGCATAACAGTCTGCAAAGTATTTAACTTTTGTATTTTTGCTCCTAAGGGAATTGCAATTTCTTCTGCCTGTTGGCGCTCATGCAGCAACTCTCAACAAACTCTTTTTAACAACCTTTTTTATTATTCTTATTGCTATCCTCGCTCCCTGAGAGCACACAAGGTGAGTTTTACATATCTGAGCATCTGCTATTATGCAGATCGCAGCAGCACATTCCCATCCCGGCGCCCTTGGACAACAGCATTAAGCAATTATGAAGATTATGTACAATGCGGGAACATTTGCGATTCAAAACAATACATATCATGGCGGCGGCGACTGTTGTGGACAGATAAGGTTGACCCTGAATATGTATTTCTGTACTTTTGGAGACATTCTTGTAGGGGTGGGGGCTATTTTTGTATAATTTAATATTTACATGTAAACAGTAATTAAGGGATGCCGCCGACATGCTGAGGCCAGGGCTTGCCAAGGTAAACAGTGAGCGGCCCCGCTTCTTCGCAGCGCTCCCGTCCTGTTTACAGACTCACGAGTGGCGCTCCTCTTTGGCAGCGCTCGTAAAAAACACCGGCGATGCGATGCCGGGAGCGAAGCGCGGCCTCTTATCGTCTGGCAGTCTGCTCGATAGCCGACTTGAGGACATTGTGAGTCAAAGCTCTAAATTTTCACTCTGCGATAATTACGCGGCTATACTCCAGCTTTTATATCTTTGTGCCACGAAAGTAAATCATTCCTAATAAAGAGAGGAAGAATAGCGAGCGGGTGGTAGAAAAGTGCTTCAGGACTAATTTTCTTCACTCCCTCCCTCTCGGCTCTCTATTCTGTTTTTTTTTTCTTCTTTTCCGTGAAAGCCTTTTTCTTCAATATTCCAGTCACCTTGACTTTGCAGCTGCCGCCTTATAGAGTGTGTTGCTTATCCCGTCTAACCCCAGTCTGTCAATTAGGTGTTTGAAAATTAATCTCTTTAGCTGCAAATACCGTGCCAGCTTTTCTTGAGCGTCTGCAAATGAAGTGTTATTAATTCGCACGAGCAAAGCCGGTGTTATGAATAATGTTATCAAAACAGATTTCCGCGCGTTTAACACGTCGCTGCGATTAAAAGGGCCCCTTAAGTATTTTTATAACTGTGAAACGACTAATGGATTTGAGTCCGTCTTTGCAAAGCGTTGCCATAAGCCAGTCCTTTTCAAGTCTCCGCTTCTTCTTCTTCTTCTTCTGCTTCTTTTTGTTCATGTCTTCATCACTGTCGTTAAAAAGCATGCCAAGTAGAGTACAAGTATGGATTAGTGCCAGCAGAGCTGCTCCCAGTGGATTCCAAAATCACGAAAAGACATGTCCAAGCTAAGACGGTTACTGTGAATCTATCTGTCCGCTACTAATGTGAATTGTAAGAAAAAAAAAAGTAACAATTATGAGCCTCTTGTACGTAATTTGATCAAAATATGTCCATTAATATCCACAAATTCTATCATGTGTGCAAGATCAAATTGTCTTTTACTGGAGAGATACACATCCCTACTAAGCAAAATCACTTTGCACTGAAAGGTGAGTTCAAGTGGTTTTCTTGGAAGTCGATCAAAGACGGACCTATAGCGATACACAAATTGATAAAAAAATAAATAAATATTACCAATTTCCAGTATACAGGAAGTAGAATATAGGGATCTGGGTGATCTACTTAGTAATTTAGAGACGCAAACAACTCTGAGGTCATACAAGTGGGAAATCAAATTTGGAGAAAAACTATTTTGCTTCATTTTTAGAATTTTTTTATCACTCTTTTCACAACATGAAACTAAAGTTACAGGATTAGTTGATTCACATTCAACTCATGTAAGCTTTTTAAGATATGGGTGAATAGGCTAAAAGACAAAAGTCAAAGTGCATACAATTCAGACTTCCCAATGATGTTTTCAAACGTATGAGCCGAGTCATCAATGTATGAAACGAGACCGCAAGCACCAAAAAATGAACGCGCTTCATCTTTGCCGTTACGTTTTACTTACATTTTGTGATATTCAAAGCATACCACGAAGACTGATTTTTCATTTAAAAAAAAAAAGAAAGAAAAACTGTCAATTACAGAGGATTTCCTCGTTTGTTTATTTTGTTTGTCTGTCGCGGGTGCTTCTTCATTATTATCAATGTGTAATTGGCGCTTGTGTTGGTTGTATTTCGGCAGCGCTATCGGGTACGCACAGGACTCCCCAGTCACCTTCCGCGTTAAGCCGCGCGAGGAGGCACTCTAATGAATTCATAAATGCCAAACAAAAGGCAAAGTAAACAAAGAGTGAGGAATAAATGGCTGGATGATTAGTGGGTCACGCAGAGATTAGTGGCGTATACAGTACAAATGATCCCCTTCGGAAATGGGAATGAGTCAGGCAAAATGGCCAATCAATTTTAATCTCTCGGATTCTTGTGTCAATAAACGGTCGGCCGCAATCTAAATCACTGCTTCAATAAACAGCGGAATGTTGTTGTTAGCTCGACCTCAGATGTTCCACTGTAATTCTTAGTTCCTTTTGTCGCGTTATCTCGCAGACAGTTACAGATGGCAGTTAAAGCCTTTTCGCTAACTTCTTGCCACAAAACGGACGCCTTTTATCGAGGCTTGCTTTAACAGCTCGTCGGAAAAAGGCCGAAACAAAAAGTCCCGCACACTTTTATGCAGTCATCACAGTCGGCCAAGCCTATAATCCTCGTAGGTCCGATAATGACACAGCCCCCTGCATTTATTACACGGCGGATAGGAGGGAGGCAAAATGCTGACTTTGAACAAATGAACACCCTGACCTTTATGCAATAAATATGACACGGGCCGCATTAAAAAGACAAGATATCTTCCTCCCAGTTGGAAGTCAACGCAGATCCCTCGTTACCTTGCCTCTTTCACTCTCTCGCACTGCTGTTTTGTTCTGTCTGAGCGACTGATGAAACACGCTTGTATCCTCCACCTTTAAACACACGCTACTAAAGTTCAATTTGTAGCTCATAATCTGCTCTTATTAGTTGCGCCACACCTCATATACACGGCGGAACACAAGGGTGGATCGTTGTCTGTACGGCAGCGTTCATGCATGATTAGATTCTTTAAGTTGTTTCTAATTGGGTCTTCTCCCGCCACTTAAAGCAATAATGCGCTTTATGCATGCATGCAAATTAACAGCGTCAATTGTTGAGTGCGTCTCTTTTGATGCTGATTCTGATATCTACATCCGTATTGTTCATATATAAACACTCTCTTCGGCCTGGAGACAATTTTGCTCACTGAAATATTCCGATTTGTGTTTGACATGTTAACTGTTTAAAGTGTGGTGCTGAACAATATTTAAAACCTAAGTTGTCTATCAATAAGCAAAAAGTGAAAGGAATCACCAAAGTTTTCCGCTAGCAAAAACATACAAGCAGAATACAAGTTTGACAAAGTGTCATCCTGTTAGGGTCTTTTGTCACGTCCGTGACGCCGAAGGATTTATTGTTATGTCCATCTGTGTCTCTCTTCATGCGTCCTTCAGGATACGATTCAATTTATTATTAAGGCAAAAGCAATGAAGTCGTCACTTTAAGAATGTGCCGAGGCAGAGAGGAGCGAGAGGAGGGCGGGAGGGAACATTTGAAATGGGTTATTAATGGAAAGGCACGGCCATAGGGCAGTTGAGATTTAATGATATCCAACGAGAAAAATATGAGGGTGTCACTCCCCAAAAAGTCACGCTAAATGTCAACATTTTAAGGTGGGCCACCGCTAATTTAATGCCTGTGCACAGTAATGTTTTGGAGAGCATTTAGGAAAACACGGCCCAGTGGCCAGCTTGATTATCCGCTCACCTTCTCTCCTCCCTCTCTCTAAATAGCTTTGTGCACCAAGTGATTTCATCTCAGAGATGGGGGGGAGACAAAACAAAAAAAAACACAGCATTTTGATATTCACGCTGCGATAAGAGAGCGAGTGCCAAATGTTACCTGTTAATCGAGCCCAATCCCGACCGGGGGCCCTTGACTTTGTCCCCCAGCAGGGATGAGGCAAATTCTCATTTTCCTCTCTCCGTGATGAAAAGGAAATTAGCTTCCACAAATGATGAGGCCACATTAGTGTGTGCGTCTTTGTGTGTGTGAGTGTATGTGTTTAATGACTGTGTGTTTGCGTTATTTTTCACATCCATCCATCACTGTGTTCACTTTGTTCACTTTGCAAGTGAAGCAGAACTTTTTCAGCTCAAAGTCCAATCTGAAAATCAGGTTTCCTCCGGAAACTCATATGTGCATATCATTTCATCTACCTACAGTCACCCCCAATAATTCACTGGGGACAGGAATCAAGCCCAGCACTAATTATATAATGTGTGTATATATATATATATATATATATATATATATATATATATATATATATATATATATATATCTCACCACCACCACCTTGAAAAGGGTATGTTTCGTAATTCAGTACAGATGCCACACAATAGCAATCATTAAAATAGAGAATGATAAACCAACATATGCTTCTAGCATATACACAATAATGAATCTGTGTACATAAATTACTATTCAGCAGTAACATGAGCCTCATCACTAGTATTAGCTTACATGCTAGCATGATTAACAGGCCATGACAAACTAACGTGACGACATGCATGGGTGAACAAATATGTGCACGTGGACTTCACTAAAAGTATAAATCATTAAACATACCTTTTTGGCACATAAACTGAAATTCGAAAATATCTCAAATACACAAAAATTGTAATAGCAGACTAGACAGGGTTTTAGTATTAGTAGCTTTAAGAAATAAATACATTTAAAAAATCTGATCATTACACCTTACACATACACCAAGATATCACCAAATGAAACTGCAGTAGAATTAAGGTAATATTGCTTAACCTGAATAGCATGTATTCTACTTACTAGTGGTGCTGAGCTATATCTGCGGCCCACAGTTTTAGCTCACTCGCAGTGCTCTGTGCTCCCAACCCATAGACATGCTCATAGATGTACATGTAGTTTTTCCCAATGGCAGTTTTCATTCACAAAAATGAATAATGGCCATCCCCAGTTGTTGTTGCATGTTCTGAAAAAATGAGGTATCATTGTGCAGGACTTTACATGCTCTTGCTTGTGAAAATAAAACAAGTTTTAAAAGTTGAAAAAAAAATTCAAGTATCTTGCTAAAAAGTTACTATGTTAGCATTTCCTCTCATTCTAGTTTGTTGTCATATTTGTTGTTGTATTTTCTGAATTAGTCCTTCCTAAAGACAAAACTGGCTGAAGCTAAACTAAGCATGTGGCCTTGTTGTCATACTTGTTTCCCATATATCCTCAAATATTACAATGTGCTGGACCAATTAGAGGTTTGTAGTGTTTATGTCACACAGGTGGTCTTGGCTCAACACATTTTGAACCTGGACGTATCAGGTCCCACTTGGCAGTACTGAACTGTGAAGTTAGCTAACATTATTAGCACATGTCATCATTTTTGTCATTTCTAGCCATTATTCCCATACGTGACACTGATATGTGTGCTCACACTTCCAACTTCATTTGAACAGGTACTAGAATTGTAGCTGATAATTGTAGTGAGTGGGACAGCGCTACTGGGCTAGCATGTTTACATTTTTGCTTTAACATTTGATTAATATTGTTGCTCATATCCATCCATTTGGACGGGTCATCCAGTTGAGTCTACTTAGCCTAAAAGACGCTATAAAGTGCAGACAGCAATTGCAAGATAAGCAACCCTCATGTTTTTTTAAGTGCTCAAATTGCATGCAACTTCTCTTTCCTGCCTGCATCACTTGCA
Source organism: Hippichthys cyanospilos (assembly GCF_059441005.1). Classification (NCBI taxonomy): domain Eukaryota; kingdom Metazoa; phylum Chordata; class Actinopteri; order Syngnathiformes; family Syngnathidae; genus Hippichthys; species Hippichthys cyanospilos. Next base: position 187,162 of record NC_142373.1, read on the forward strand.
CTTGCAGCGGCAGACACATGATTCCATTTGACATGATTTTCCAAATTCATTGCTTTTAAGTGCAGGTGGACTCAGCGCCGCGTTAGTTGCTAATGGTTGTCCGAGAGGTCATAACTGGTCCATTTGTAGGACGTGATTCAGGGGCTAGGCAAATCCAGTGTGCAGTGAGGAGTCTGTGCTGACAGACTGCTGCTTTTTTTTAAGCTTCTCCTGCTGGGAGGAGCAGCGTTCACAAGGACAAAAGCTTCACCTGTCAATATATCATTCTGACTGGCCCGGCCCAGTGTACCTTTGCCCTATCTCTCTCTCTTGAGCTTGTCACTATTTCAATCATTCTGTTCTTGTGCCGTCGCCATCTACGCATACATCTCCTCTGCCTTTTTCACTATCCTTCTTCACCTCCGCTTTCTTTGTCTGTCTTTCCTCCTCACCTCCCACTCCCCGCTTCAACAATGTCCTGAGGGAGTCGCTTTCAAACACAGGAACCAGAAACATATGGCACATTTTCAACTCCCAAGGTCAATTACAGCTATTTATCCCAAGATTGCGGATAAATTTCCCAAGGTTTTCTTCTCTGGCTTCGCTGCAGATTGCAATGTGTGTCTGTCACAATGCTAGATGCTACACATATAGACGTAATCACGCAACTATGTTCATCCCATTTATTTTATTTTTTTTTAACTGCACAATTATTTGATAACATATTAAACTTTTCATTCAGGATTTTCAAATTACTTTTTTTAAGTGTACATTCCTCTTCTTTTTTTAATGTAAGGTGTAAAGTGAACTTGCAAGACACAAGTATTAATCTGTAATATATATATATATATATATATATATATATATATATATATATATATATATATATATATATATATATATATATATTTTTTTTTTTTTTTTACTAACCTTTAAGTGTGCTTTCAAATATATTTTTGTCTATTATTATGGTTGAATTATTGTATTATTTTTTTAATGAGTTATTATTTTCAACTTGAGAGATTAATCATTTTCTTTTATTATTATTATTATGTTTAACTTATTTATATACTTATTTGTTTATTATTCAGGAGTCACTTACAGCACAATTCTAATATCATATAGATTGCACATGTCTGAGTTAAATACATGTTGACGTATACATTAAATCTGGCCATACATATTGTATTTACTCATTTATTTATCGGAAATGCCCTTGCCAAGTATCTCATAGCACACATGTAACAACTATTATATAGTAAGGCAACTTTACAAAGACTGTTTTGTATTTTTGGATGTGTTCTAAGGTTCCACTAGCCAGACAAATATAATCACATGTAAATTGGACACAAGCCTATATTCCTGTATGTGATTCACATGTGTGTATTTATGATATTTTTTTGCTCTGTATTTATAGTCAAGTCAATGCCTACCCTGGTGTTTTAGCAGCACAACAGTGGAGGAGAGAGAAAATTAACTGGATAGGTAATTCATCACTGCTTGCACGCTGTCAAGGACTCCCTCTGCAGCTATTCAAAGCAGGAAGATGGAGAAAGGAGGGAGTTATGGAGGCTGCGGTGGAGGTGTTTAAATTACTGCGTTTCATTCACAATGCATTGTATTTACAGCGTCCCCATTTTTATTTGTGGCTCCTATTATCCGGCGAAACAGTTGTGCGTGAAATGTTATTGGTGACAGGAAAGGGGAGGAGGAGGAGTGGAGGTGCAGGGGTGACCTGCCCGTTTTTGCAGGCGCATTTCACAGCGTCGGGCCTGGATGCCGACGCCATCGTCACAGCTGCTGTTGGCAGCCTCGCAGAAATATCACCTGGAAGCAGAGCGCTCTGTTCCGGCGGGCTGCCGTTCAGCTTGCTGTAATTAAGTTGAAGACACATGAAGCGATTGTGAGGAATAAACATGCCAGCGCATGCCAGAGTTTACATCCAAAAAGTGTGTGCTGATTGGAAGAATATGTGGATTAAAAACGTGGTTTGTGTATTCAACTTCCATTAGGCTGTTGTAGTTTCATCACTTCTTTCTTTTTTTTTCTTTTTTTTAACGTCTCATAGTGGAAATGTTATCTGACAAGAGGTGCTTGTACGCTCGTCTGAGTCTGTCGAACAAAATGCTGTTTGCTTTTCCCACGGCGTGACAGGTTGTTTCCCCGTCGCAACAAAGCCATCAAATATTCTGTGTGATCCAACATTGTGTCGAGCTGGGGGTGCCGGCGGAAGCCTGACGCCGGAGTTTGTTAAAGCAATGATTTATGATTAATGCCAGCTCTGAATAAGGACGACAAAGTGCCACCGGTACGAATCAATTACAAAGCTTGCTCTCCCAGAGGTCTGCTAACGTCCCTCGTTGACATGGTGATTTTATCGGGAGTGGGCGCTGGCTATATCAACCTGAGCGCTGGCCAACTCGCGGCGTTTTGATCTTTCATTAGGTGTTTTATGGAGATGAAATGGGCCTTTCATCTTCCTCTAAAAGACGTTTAATTCGCACACCGCACAAGGCGGAAAACATTGCGCTCTCTCTTCCCCTGACATTGGAAATGAAAACACTATGCCTTTAGGAATGGAAGCAGTATCTAGTCCAGAGTGTGGTTTGCACCCAGGGCGGCATTGTAGTCATGCAGTCATTAAGCAGTCACCATGTCTATCACTAAAGAGGGATTGTGATGTCAAAAAATGAAAATAATTGTTCTTTTTCCAGTATATGTGATGTTTTCCCCTGAGTAGTTTGGTTCTGCCACTTGTCAGGATTGGTAATGGTTGAAGAAGACCTGCTGTAAATCCAAGCAGATTTCCCGATTCAGATTTCATCAGGGTTTGTCATCAGACTCACTGTGCCATTATTGGTTGGTGTTATTGTCATTGTGCCGCGGCAGCAACGTACTGTATATGTTATGTATAGTTAAACACTATTGACCTGTTTATTCATACTTCGGACCAACACTGCACCATCATTGGTAGTATTGTTTGTTTATTATTATGTATTTATTTAGGTTTTTTAACAAAGTGGGATACTGGGCTTGACCAACTTGCCATGGCAAATCGCAGCAAATCAATACTATATTGATCACAGTGACTGAAAAAAAATACTTATAAAAACAGGTACATGTGTCTGCCTAGAAAATGGATGGATGGATGGATGGATGGATGGATGGATGGATGGATGGATGGATGGATGGATGGATGGATGGATGGATGGATGGATGGATGGATGGACGGGCTGTGCCTCTCTCATAACACTTATCTCTGATATTAAGAAAAAAGTAAGCCCATGGCAATATTAAGTATAAAAAAAAAAAATATTGGTCGAGCTCATTCGAAACAGAGAACAGTAAAGTAATGATTCAAAATAACCTACAGCATCCAAGAATTTAAGAGGCAATATTGTTAGTCCTACTTAAAGTAAGCTTTAATAGCGAGTAGACTAATGCACCAAATCTGCACTGCTTAATATGTCACGACAGGCTCGTAAATGGACCTTTGGAGCCATCAAAGCTGTTTCAGGCCAAACTCTCAGCATTTTAAAATATGGGCTTTTGAGGTGTATTAAAAAAAAAAAAAAAAAGAACACTTACCTCAAGATAGGACCAACTCGTTGAAAAGAAAGAAGTACATGAATTAATGACAACTTTCAGTGTAAAGTGAGTATGAAAAATAATTGTATATATGTATATAAAATGTAATTACGGCTACTCCCAGAAGCATAGTCACGAGTCACAACAACATAATCTTTTCGAACATTTTGTGGTGTGAAATCACGTTCACACGTGTTGTTCTGGAATACAATTCATTCAGGGCACTAAATAAAAGAAAACAAAAAAAAAACCACAAGCGATGACTCACGTTCTTTTTTCTATTGACGATTTTTTTTTCTTGATTGACGTTCTTTTCCAGCTTTTTTGTTTTATGTTTTTTTTTTTTTTTTCTGTACGAGTTCATGCTCGCGGCCAAAAAAGCTTGGCGGGCGACACATTAAGCACCCCTGCTCTACAGTTTACAGTTTTGGGTGGACAATCACAAATATCAAGTTATTAAATGTTTATTGTATGTTTTTTGTAAGTTCAAATAGAAGCAAATGTCATTGTTTTGGGGAGTGTTCATCTTCTGGAAGATTACCCAATCTTTTTTGATAATCAAAATATGGTTGCCCTCTATGCCTCTCACTTAAGTAAAACAAAGCAAATTTGTATTTCAATGCGGAAACTTCATTATTCCTACAAAGTCACATTATGAGGACGCTTTAATCCATTAGGCAAACATCCATTCTAATTAATCACACAGAGTGAACTTCTTCCTCACGAATAAAAGAAAAAAGGTTGTTTATTTCCTCCATGGACCTTCACCGCCTCCACAGGAAAGGTAGACTCAAATTCCAAATTACAAGCCTAAACTGCGAATTGTAACGCTTCGTTTTTTGGCGCCCGACATGTTTCCAGGGCATTTTGCAGATGCTTGAAATAATCTCCAATGTTTTTGCTCAATCTGCTCTGAGGATGGGCGAAATAAATACTTTAAACTAATTAATGTAGCACCAGCTGTTCCCAGCTCTTGGCTGGCATCGCTTGAATGTTGATGGGGGTGGTGGGAAGGGAGGGAGGGGGGAAGGAGGGAGAGAAGGCGGGCGCTGTTTGTGCACCGTCCCTCCGTTGCCACACAATCATAAACGAATACTGAAATCCACATTACAATCTAGAGTGGCACTCAGTGAGCGTATACCTCCTCGAAGGCCGAAAGAGCAGCACCAATTTGCGATCCTTGAATTCATTTAGGTTGAATCAACAGCACCTCTGCTGGTTGCAGCAAAGTCATGCCATTTTGCTTCAAGAAACAATGAGCAATTTGACATTCTGAAAAATTACTATATATATATATATATATATATATATATATATATATATATATATATATATATATATATATATATATATATATATATATAAGGATATTTAGATTTAAAGTAATTCTAAAACATATGTCCTACCTAGCTTACTTTAGCTATTAAACATTAACTTTACCTTTAATTCAATTGTGTTTTCAGTAGATAATGTTCAGGATCAATTCTAAAATTGTACGATTATTCCTTGTTGTGATCACTTTGATAAATTTGTCTTAACCACCTCAAACTAGTTACTAAAAAAAATAAAATTATAATTCATCGTTAACCTTAGAATAAAAAAAAATGTGACACCTGATTTGATTTACCAATTAAACAGTGACTACCCATGGTAATGCCTTTAAAATGAACCATCTCAAAGGTGAACAAAAGTAACACGTCGGATGCGTGCGCCGTCCTCGCCTCCCACCCTTTTGGTCTTCCTTCGACGGCAGATGGCTGGGTTCTATCCCCGCGTTTAGTGATGAGAGGAGGATGATGTCATTACTGTTTTGACAGACAGCCGCATTCATGTGATTACAAAGGAAGCGCAAGACTCGCAGGGGTCGAGGCAAGCGGGCCTGTTCGGGATTTTGTTGTACACATGACATCTCTTAAATGGGGGTAGCTGGGATTTATGTCCATCTTGATAGTGTTTAGCCCCCACCCTGGAATGCTGAGGAAAAGCAATACAAAGGAATCTCACAGGGGCCACAGCAGTGTATTTATTCGAGTCTGGGTGACAAGTGGAGAGGAAAAGACTTCTATTAGGACAGTGGAACCTCTAAGAACAAACACAACTTGACCACCACAGGGGCTTTCCTTATTATATGTCCTGCTGTATTTGCTTGAAAATGAATGGATGGATGGATAAATACTTAATCAGTTTTGATTTTGTTTGCAGATGATAACCTGATGTGCACGCCAACAGCGAGAGACAGCTATGAGCGTTTGTCGCTGGCTGGAACAACTTTGCCTCCAGGCTTCCCCTCGCCTTTCCTTTTTCCAGACGGCCTGTCGTCAATAGAGACTCTCCTTACCAACATACAGGTAGAATTTGTCAACCAAATCAGATTAATTGATTGATTCATTGATTATCTAATCCACTTGTTTGTTAGTTCAACTATGAATGATTGCTCTCAGAATAGGCAATTTAAAAGCCTTATCACAATATTCCTAATTCTAGTGCCAGGTAGCATTTCTAATAATGAGTCAGATGGGGTCTTGAATGTGCCGGGAAAATGCGGATAACGGGGGTGACATAAATACTAATGATTTCTCATTGGTTAATGAATTTTGTTTCTGGGCACTGCAGTGTTATAGTCCATATCGAGTCTCCGCTTGGCTCTTTGTCAGAGGCGTGCATTTACAGACCCGTTTGTTCGTGGATTCCCGTCATTGTTTGTCCCCCATTATTGTAGGTTTACCCAGTCCGTCATTGTCAGTCTGCTGGCCAATTATTAAATATATTAAAACTTCTATCTTGCATTTCCTAGCTAAGACCCAATCAGAATGAGATTTTCACTTTTTGATGCCCCAATTGGTTTCTTGAATGCCATCGTCTCCTTGGGCATCCCAGAATGCTTTGTTTGCTCAATGTATGCAAGTGCTTTCATAATTCAAATTTTATTGAAAAAGCAAAATATTAAAAAAAAAAATAAGAATACTACTTAATTCTAAACATTGCTTTTTACCTGTACAATGAATGTGTTGCAAATGATTACAGTATATGTTTCAGTTCATGAAGCACATAAAACTGAAACATAGCGCAAAAAACTTGCAAACCGTGCTCAGCTATCTCACTGAGAATGAATTTTCATTGAGAATAATACTGTAACTATCAGTAGTTTCTATATCAATCAATCAATCAAATTTTATTTATATAGCCCTAAATCACCGAAGTCTCAAAGGGCTTGTTTGTATGTATATATGTACATATCTTTGTATGTATGTTTTCTTGCTATGTTAATACTGTGTATTTACCTTCGTTCTCTGAAGTATATCTTGGGTTATTTATTTCTCAGAAAGTTGGTGGATTCATCTCGGTGGTAAAGCATTACCGATGGTGAAACGTGATGCAGATGTGACGATTATGTCGAATTAAAATAGCCGACAAAATTTACTGTTCTCTCAGTTGTTGTCCATGGTTTGAAAAAAGCAGACAAAATCAGAAAAGCAGAAAGCAGAAAAAACACTTGTGAGTGTAAAAGTGTGAGTTACCATATAAAATGTGTGGTGTTTGCAGGGCCTGCTGAAAGTAGCCATCGACAACGCGCGGGCCCAGGAGAAGCAGGTTCAACTGGAGAAGACGGAGTTGAAGATGGAGCTGTTCCGAGAGCGAGAACTCCGGGAGAATCTGGAAAAGCAGCTGGCCATGGAACAGAAGAACAGAGGTAATCGAATCTTCGTCTCTTTGCGTGAATGCACCATCTCTCCTGTTGTGGACAAATGTGGAAATACATTTTTAAATGTGTTTCACTTGATTTATTATTTATGAATATTTACTTGAAGATGTTATATATATATATATATATATATATATATATATATATATATATATATATATATATATATATATATATATATATATATATATATATATATATATATATATATATACCATACGTTGTACAATAAAAACATACTCAATATCTTTACACTATTAGCGATCATCCAGAAGCGTCTGAAGAAAGAGAAGAAGGCCAAGAGGAAACTGCAAGAAGCTCTGGAGTACGAATCCAAGAGGAGAGAGCAGGTGGAGCAGACCCTCAAACAGCCGTCACCTGCTGACAGCATGCGCTCACTCAACGGTCAGTGACTAAAAAAATAAATAAATACATGAATTAATGAATTCACTCTTAAGTATGTGTGTGATTGTGTGTGTGCGTGCCTGCGCACGATCGTGCATGTGTGTTTGTGTGTTATGAGCGCATGCTTTCTTCCCATTGATTTCGAAACGATTCGAAACAAATTAGCAGGACGTGCTTGAACTATTTGCATCTGTACTGCCTGACACACTGAGAGCACTGTGTTCCCAAAGGACAAAAGATTTGGACAATGATCTGAGTTTCCACATGGTCGGAGTGTGGCAGTAGTTAGTCAAAGTGTGATTCCGATGCACACCTGAGCATGGCTATGTATCATTTTAGCCACAAGCTGTCTCTGCTAGTGACCAGACTTGGATGACCAGAAACTGTGGCTTCAATCACATTTTTTTTTCAAAGATACCGAAAGTACTCTATGAATCTATTAACAGTTATTATGTTTAGATTTTGGGGGCTAAAACTGAATTTATTCTACTCATTTCAAATACTATAAGATTATCGCTGACACTGTGGGGAAAAAAAGAAACAGAAACATATTGTTTTAAGTTGTTGTGTATAGACTTGCATGGGGAAAAACAGGAACTAATTTCATTTTGGGGTATGGCTGTAACCTGACAAAATGTAGAAGGAAACAGTGCTTTAAGTGGGCCACTACACACCAATACAGAGAACCATCCATTCATTCAGCCATCCAATTTCTATAGCTGATTATCCATGCATGGGTCGCTTGCTTGCTGATGCCTATCCCAGCTGTCTTTGGGGGACACCCTGAACTGGTTGCTAGTCAATTGCGGGGCACATAGGACAGTTTTGTTTTATTTCCTTCTTGTGCATGAAGAAGAATGAAGTGTGAAGAATGTAAACTGTTTGGAACTTCACTATCGCACCCGTGCGCCTCAGAGTGTGTATGCTCAGAGAGGCAGAGTGCCCTCTCTTAGAGTATATTTCCGCTAGTAGAGCAAGTTGAAACTTTGAAATGAGTTATTTATACAGTAGATGTTTGAAAACAGGTTGAAACAGTACATTTACGATTTCATAAATGTTGGCATGGCTCTAAAGGGGCCAAAAGAGAACTCGGACTGGTGATGAAGCGGTTGAAGATGACAACAATTTTACAAGTGAAGAGCAGCCAGCTAACTAACATTAGCACTTCTGGTTTATTTGTTGCCAAAGATGTCAACCATAATTGCACTCAGTAAGAATGGCCAGACTGCTACTCGAATGACCTAATATGGTATTAATTACCTTTTACTTATAAATGTACTTATCTAGCATTTATTTATTCAATAATTTATCAACTTAACGATCTGTTACATAGCACCTAAATGGAAGAAGTCGAAATAAACACATTACTTTCCAGGTTTACTGTAAATCTTTTTAGAAGCTGTCGTTTTCAGGTAGAGCGACTGCAAGCATCAGATTATTATAGCAAAAGTACATTCGCACATTCGCCCGCCAGGCTCTGAGGCGCCGCTGCACGTTCCGAGTGAACGATGCGCTGGCTCTGCTGACATTGCGCCGGCCGGACGCCGAGAGGATGTTTAACGACGTTGATCTCTTTTCTGCCGTAGACGCTCTGACCCCTGAGATGGAGAGCGACCGCAGCAGCGGAAGAACAGATGCTGAAAGGACAATACAAGGTACAAGGGCTCAGATGAGACTATAAATCTCTTTCTTTTTCTTCTTCTCCCCTTCTTTTACACACACACGTACACGCACACATTTAGTGTGCTCGCCGTTGGGCCATCGCTGTTCACCATCTGGGCCACTGTACTGGGTCAAGATCATCACTTCTCTTTAGAAACAATGTAATGCTTTCATGGGGGGGAAAAAAAAAAAAAAACAGGCCTCTATTGAACCGCACCAAACACTTTTCCATCCTGTAGGTGTCCCTTTTTCCTAAAATAGCGCTAAAGCTGCCATTGTAACAATGTCGCGACCAAATATTAAGACATTAAGACAATTTAACAACAAAGAGAATCTGCAATTAACAGCTTGTATTTAGGAATATTTGATGTGAAGAATGGCCCTTACTGACACTTACAAGTATACTGTTATATGTTCTGCTAAAGGCCAGCTAACTTTACCCATTTTTAATCTCAATATAAATGAACACTATTTTATTTTAAACTTCATCATTTTACCACAAACACCTGAAGGATCCTGTGACAGCAGTTTATGCAATCACATTTTCACTTACGTACTGACAAAACCAAACAAAAATGTAGCAATCAGATGTGGATGCAAGAAGGAGGATTGTACCAATTTCCTTTTGAGTTGATGGAAAAACCTTCAATGTGAGATCAATGGCAAAACATGTTGAAAATAATTTACATATACATGTTAGCAGTGGGGTTCAATTTTGTTTCATCCCGAAGAACCTGAAACAGCGAAGTGATGTGAAGAACGAAACAGACAGGACTGTACCTCCATGTCTTGGCCTTTTATTATTAGGTAGTCATTTCAAATATGAACAAAAGTGAAATAATCAGGACTCACCATTTTTGTTTCTCCATGTTAGTTAGCTTGTTCTCTGAGACTAATATATAAAAGGGACCAAAAACGAAGTTATTTTAATTTTCTTTGAAGTTATTTTAAGAGTTGACCGCTGCTATTTTCTGGTAATTGGGACCAGGCTGTGGTGCATTGCAAAAATCTACATGTAATTAACATTAATTGTTTTTGAGTCATATATCATGAAATCACCAGTGTTGAAAATAGATTTTTAAAAGTTTAAAAGGATCAATTTATACCTTATAATTTATATAAATTTATGTCAGCTAGCACACCACTTCCTGATTCATAGAGAATGACATCAAACGGATTGACACTATCGTTTACAATTTGCAGTGGGGCGTCCTCTTATGTTACTAGTTTTGTTGTTCGTTTGTTACCAGGCTAACGCTACCATTTGAGTTCTGGTTTGGGTGGGGGCATACTTTTCCATGTGCATAGCCAAAAACACAGGTGTCTATTCAGATTTGCACCTGAACCAAGTGGTGTTTCAGCTTAACCATTCCTACCAAAAAAAAAAAAACAACACAAAAAAACCAACAGAAATAAAATCACATCTTGTATTGTATGCTAAAATGTTGCTATCAGGATTTGTTTTGGATATAACCATGACAATCATTTTCATATTTCTGGAGTAATGCTGGGAACAACCAAATCCAAATAGCAAAACACAGGGCAAACATGTAACCCTTTCACCTCCACCAAGGGTAAAAACATCTCCATGCAGTCAAAAGCATCAAACGGTGCAGTTGTGTGTGTTAGCTTTCTTTGCAGAAACAGACGCGTTTGTTTACCGCTCAGGAAATACTAATGAGTCATAAAACCACCAAAAGCGTCTGAATCTCCCCTTTGGTAGCAATAAAAGAGGCCAAATCAATCCATTTTATGAATAAGCCTTGTGCATTTTTAATGCTTTGTTTGTTTGTTCGCCTCTGGGGCTGGGGGAGGGTCGTATGCTTTTTTTTGGGAAGGGCGCACACCGGCGATAACCTCAATGGGCTGTCTGCTATCTGTGTTTACGCACACACAAAACACCGCGCTAAAACATCCTCAATTATTGCACCGAAGATGTGCCGTTTTAAGACACCTGGGGGTGTGGGGGTGCACCTTCATTCGGATTTTGACGTGGAAATCTCTACAGAACATCAAGTTGGACTTGCAAAATGGGTAAACAGTTTAAAGAAAACACAACTTCTCCTTTAATTAAATGTCATCGTCTCATTGTTCGATGTTAGGATTTACACTTTTAATGCAAAGGTATTTAACACATTCAATTAATAGCAAATTTGTGTACTGCACTTTTCGGACTCTAAGCATACAAGGGTGTAATATTTGATTTTTTTTTATTTTAGTGAACATATAAAAACAATTCACATATTTCACGCTGTATATACATTCACACATATCTACAATTATTAATATACATAAAATGTACACGCCGCAAACTTTTGTACACTTATTCAATGTATACATAATTGTTATATTTTCAATTCTATAGTTTCAAAAAAGTTTGGGCACAGCCATTGCTTCACATCTTTTATCGATTTCATAGTTGTTCCAGAAATTGATACCTTGAACATTGTTACCAGGAGACAGTGGTTTGTCTCCTGATGGCTAGCAAGAAAAAAAGACCAAAAAAAAGACCAAATCTTCTCAAATCATGGGAAAAAAAAGTATCTGCTAAATCACTGTCACAATTTACTTTTATATAGTGTATAGTGTTCACAATGTTATAATGAGGCAAAAAATAACCAAGACTTTTGTAAATTAGTCTTTAAGGTTGCAGCTGTGTGCTATTTACCTTCATTTCATTTATATTCAAGCAGACTAACCAGGTTCTAAGCAATACAATAAGCCACCACTCATTGCTGGGTTCAAGACCAAGCCCTGCCATGAGAAATGAGTAGATGTCTCCCTCAAAAGTTTATGATTTCTTATATTAATCTTTAAATCCAGAAGTATACCACAAACTATGATCCCAGAGTTGGTAAATATGTATAAGTCCCCTTTTGAATAACAGATGAGTCTTTGCTTTTGTACAATGCAGTGACGACTTTAGACTGCTTAGGTTTAATTAAGACCCTCCCGAACATGAAAAGCTTGTCTCTGCCAACATTCATGACATTTCAACATACTTCTTTCTACTTGCAACTACATTGGGCTCCCGTGTTACGAGATTGATCCGTTCCCCGGTTGGGGTCGTAAGGCGAACTCGCCATATGATGGGCAATCCAAATCTATGTTAAATAGCTAATGCACTAGAATCCCTGGTAAAAACATCAAAATTGTACATACATATTAAAAATTGGTACCAAAATAGTATAGTAAGTGCTATGCATAAATAATATACATGTATACAATCAGAAAACATCATAAATAAAAGATATAGAAAGGATTTATTTACCTTTGAGTGCCGCTTGTTATGCCCATATTCCCTAATAAGGGTTATCTCCTGCATCATTTCCATATAAATCATCTTCTTACTCTTCTTACTCTTCTTACTCTTTAACATCACTAGCAAGCTTGGGACCCACGGCTAACCCTTTCAACTTTGAATTAAACAGTAAAATGCACTATAAATATGGTTTTGTCACCACTCGCGATAGTACAAAGCTTTAGCATTTTGCCATTTTGAAATGAGTGAGGCCGACCAATAGCAGACCAGGATCTCCATGAGGAGACGCTGCCCAATAGCAGACCAACATTGTAGTGACGCAATGCATGGAAGCAGTCAGGCAACAGAACATAAAATAAGTGCAATTATCTAAAACGCCTGCAGGTGGAGACAAAAACACACAAATACAGCCAACCCCCTAGGGTCATGACAGTTGTTTTTGTCGCAAAGCCGGAAAAAGAGGGGACCAAAAAAAACTCAGTATTCCATGTCGCAACATGAAAAAAATGTAGGCTGTAACACGGCAGTCCACTGTTATTTTTTTTTTTAGACAGAGATTTGGCATCATCTTGTGGCATTTTAGGACATTTCAGAACAAGCACAAAATCATCCAATTGGCAAGAAAACAAAACAAAAAAAAAAAAAACAGCAGGCAGGTAAGAAGACTGGTGCTGTGGTACATTCACCTAACTTTGGTGATCACTAAGTCTATTTTGTGGTGACTTCAATATGAAAAATAAAAAAGCCAATGAAAGAACTCAGCACCAATTTAGTAAAGATAGGTTCCACTGTAAATGTTTGCAAAGATATTTATGATTTTTCTTTTCCCATCATGAAATAGTGAGACTACCTCTCATGTGCTTGTTTGCCAAGCAAGAAATAAATGAATTAAGGAATAAATAAATTGAAAATGGTCGCTGTATTTTTGTGCTTTTTGTTCAATTAGAGAAGCATTTGTCTGCCACCCGTGTCTCCTCCTGTGCTCTACTTTACCAGCCTGTCTGTATAATTAACCTCCAATGGCAAAAGCATACAAAAACATGAGGTTGATAAATTACACAGAGAGGGAAATAAATAACTAAATGAAGAGGAAGGGGGAGTGTGACGTATCAGCAGTGAATGTGTTGGTATATTCTCCTAACTCAGGGATTCAAGGAGGTGGGGGGAGGGGGTATAATGAGGGCGTAATTTTTAGCAAACTAATTATTTCTATTTGTCTTTTGTCACACTTCTCTAATTCTGCAATATGAACACAGTCGGCGTTTATTAATTGCTTTTTACTGTGTTTTGAATGGCTTCCAAGTGGGAGCAAAGCAATTTTGGCAGGCAGGGTACCACCCCCAAATCCCCCATTTTAAAAATCTTTGCTGTCTGCTATCTCAAAAGTTCTTTTTTTGTTGTTGTTGTCATCATTGTTGTTGTTGCTAGATTTAAGATTAAAACAATTCAAATGAAATTAAAAATTGAAGGAATGTCACTGAAGCAAAAAGGAAAAGGGAAAAAATGTCTGTAATTAATGAATCCCTTAATTGTCTTCATAAAATATTTGCACGGGCGTAATTTGCATAATTTACATGTATTAATTAATCTTTCAAAGGGTTTTTTTTATGCTGAGAGGCCGAAAAACCCTTTGTTTTATTTAGCATCTAATGAAATATGTATTCTCTTTAATTAACTTTTTTGTCTCAATGTGAATGTAAAAATACCAAAGTTTTTGCGTGTTTTAATGAGACTAGTTTGAAAAAACAAAGTGTGACGCAATGTTTTAACATGTGCAAATGAGCTAATGTGTAATATTTAGCACAAAAATACTGTCATGGAATAAAAATGTGCCTATTTGAGGATACCTGTGCTTGTTATTGGACCATTATAAGGTCCATTTATTTTTATGCACATATTGTTCAAACTACAATTTTTTTTATATGTCAATCTATTGAAACCATCAATGAAAGACAAGATTTTTGCAAAATTACTCATATCATTTTCAATTGTTTTTATGCTTTTATTTTGGAGGATATCAACAAGAAAATTAACAACCAGGCGTGCAATTGCATTTTTGTTCCAGGCTCGTTTTTCAACTGCAGATGAGCTAGTTAAACAAAATGCAGACAACTCGGTCCGTGTACCTTTGGTTCATTGTATTTCCAATTCTGAGGTGCAAATCAAAAAACATAAAAAAGGGCAAAGGTGAACCCGAAGCATTGTTTTAACCCACTCTTAGCAGTAGTGCAAGCTAACAGAAGCAGTTTGAGTGCTGTGGTTAATGTAATAGCCACCTCCTGTGTTTCTCCTGCGCTGCCTCAATTGAATATTTTGGTACTTCGATTACATAAAAAAAAAAAAGACATTTTTTTTGTTTGATGAAAAACAATCATAAACTGACGACCGAATAACATATTTCCGCTTATTTATGAATGATTTTTTTTTAAATCATTGTTTTAAATTAAAAAAAAAAGAAAGAAATTGTGAGATTTTAGATAGCGGCCTTAAATAATTTAAAAAGTGACGTCAGACCCATAGAAAATACATTTGAATTAGCCTGGTGCTTTCAAAAATGATGAAGTTACAACAACAACTGTCTCAGGATGTCAGCATCAATGTGCAGTAGTTTTGGGCCAATATTGCATTGTGATCGTGTGATAACCATGAGCACAATTATCACAGTTACTGTCTTAAAAATTACCTCTCTATTGTTTTCCATTGAACACATCATATTTTTCAAACCAAATACTGAAAATATGGTACATTAAGAAATGTGAATTAAGAAACATTCTTTTTGGTTTTTAATTGTTCTTAGCAAGTCACTCTGCCGTCACTGATAAGCAACCTTTTAGAAAAAGATCTCCTACTTATCCTGCATGCATGCCAAGAAAGGGAAATGAAAAAAAAAAAAAAAATGCCATTTAGTTATTTTCAAAGACGCGGCCATTTGAGCGCACCACAACTCCACAAATGTCCCATTTGAGGCACATGAGGCTTTGAAAAACACCCTCAACATTGATATAATTTCAAAATAACTTTGAAAAACTTGCAATGTTATCGCTCGTGACTTAAAATTAAACGGAAAGCACATTTGTTTGACTACCACCCACATAAATCTGTTTTTCATTAAAATGAGCACTTAAGAGTATGGAGGGCGTGATAAGCACCGTCACTTGTTTATCATTGATAAAGTTTCATCCGATTATCTCCCAAAAGTTAACTAACTAACCTTGGATTATTACCAATGGGAGCACACATCTTCCCTGGACTGGACGGGATTGATTATAACATTTTATTTTGCAGATCTAAGCATTGGTGTTGATAGACAAATTATGACACTGCATTTTTGCAGGTGCAAAATATTTGACAATCCGATCCAGCCAATGAGATTTTTGTAAAGCCTCATTTTAACATAATTTTAAGATCCTCAGCTACTGTAGAATATGACTGTTGTCATGTCTGCATCACGTCGTACATCCCACGCCGCTAAACGTCTTTGTATGCATTTTGTCTTCAGCATTAAATTATTTAGCCGCGCTGCCATAGAGAGGCGGACACCACGTTAAAGGCATTACCGTAGCGCTGCTCCGGCAGAGGAAAGGTAATAAACATCTGACAAGCTTCCTGACAGATACTTTTAGCACTGTGGCATTTCCGAGATGAGCACGTTCTTGCAGGAAATGGACAAAGCTCGTTAGGTTAGCGCTGTCTGAAAGTATCATGCCGCTTTGGCTAAATATGTCAAACGTCTTTGTAATGAAGTACTGTCACTATTTTGTTTTAATAAACCACTAATCTTCATCAACAGCTATTAAATCATGTTTTGAGAAGTTGATTAAAAATATGTTTTTCTACATTTTGGAACCACACAAGTTGAAATAACATCTGACCAAGGTTGCAGTATTATAGTTCTTAAAAAATAGTGAAACAACAAAAAACTGAAATAAAAAAAAAATGAAAACGAAAATGTTTTTCTAAACTAATTCAAACTAGCCAATTACAGTGGCAATGTCCTCAGTTTTTGTATTTGTTAGTTGCTATCAGACATTAGCCTTAGACATTATGTGACTATTAGTATTACTTTTAACATTTAACTTTAACTAAAGATTAGTTTGGTTATTTGTAGTCACTCTTAATGGAGGGGCAGGCACAACAGCGACAAAATAATTTGCATACATGCCTAAAAGTTAGTTGAGGGGCATAAACCCCTTTCTTTGAATGAATTTCAATGTAAACTTTCTACGCCCCTTTCTTTGCATGAATTTCAATGTAAACTTTCTACGCTAATCCTTCCTGTGGTAAATAAAACATTCACTGCCCGAGTACAGTTCAGTTGTATTGAACTTTTTTATACATTTAATCTTTTATGACTTTGTTTGTATTGAACTTTTTAATTTTAATTGATTTTTTTTCAAGTTTGAAAAGTTCGGTTAGTTTCTGCAAGCCATCTCAAGTTTTATCATCGGTGGCTAATTTTGGTCTTTGTGTTGCAGATGGACGCCTCTTCCTGAAAACTGCAGTGATGTACTAATAGTGGCAACTGGAGCTACGTGCTCGAAGAAAACCTTGTGGGAAAGGGCGGTTAAAAAAAAATAAAATAAAATAAATAAAAAAATGGAAACCAAGGATGGAAAAGATTCTCCAGAGTCCATTCCCAGGGTGATTTAGTTTTTGGAATGACGTGGAGCTGCTGCTTGAAAGGAATGCTGGAGGAAGGGGTGTCTGAATGTAGAATAGGAGAAGGTTTTCTCTCCTTGGGATTTGGGCTAGTTTCAACCAGATAAAAAGCAGCTTTGGGTCGTACATGTCGAGCACAGTCAAACCTTGGTACAGACTCATCCGCCCGTAGCACTGAAAAATTGTTTTTAATACCAGTGACATGAATTCACCTGTTTTTGTACTTCAAATTTCAATTTTGAGATGCAAAAAGAAAAGAAAAAAAGAAATGTCCAGGCAAAACCGTTTTTTTCTTAGAAGAATTTGCAATCAAGCTTCCTTTTCACCATTGTTGTACATATATTGCTAACCGTGATAGGACAACTGGAACAAAATGATATGATATCATGTAAATATAATGTCATGCAGTAGAACTAATAGGCAAACAATACACCAATCATATAAACTTTTTTTCAGTTTGGGTTTTTTTTTTTTCTGTTGTATTCCTGAGCCATTATTCTTTCTGATAGCTGCAACTTTGTTGAGAAAGCATGCAGGCATGATGTAAATGTTTGTCCTGGAATTATGATATTTAATAATAAATCCTATATTGTGCTGAACAAACATTTAGGGTTTTACTCATTACCACACAAAAGAAGTTTCAAACTGAAGACTTTTCCTCTTGTACGCTCGTTCTGTACTCTTTGTAACAGAGGTGATATTTGTTGGAATTTTGGTGTACACCTTGGATGATTTCGAGGCCTCAACGTGAGCATTGTTTTCTTTTTTTTGTTTTTTTGTTTTTAAAGCGAAACAAGACACTTGAGAACAATGTCGTCATTGTGTAACAAGTTCCCCTGAAAAAAAAAAAAAAACACTTTTTTTTCCATGGCTTTCCCGTTGTACCAATGGATAAAAAGTGAACTTTTTTCCTGAAAGACTTTTCAACATGTGTGTATATTCTTATAGAAATAACCCGATGTCACTTTTGAGCATACGTGTTTCAATCAGAAGAAGACTCCTGTGTGTATTTTATCACTGATAACTTATATAGCTTCTTGTTTCTCCCTCTCAAAATCATCTCTTCATTGTACTTCTAATAATGTTGACAATAAATCCATGTGAGCGTGAGAAAGGGGGTGCACCATCTCTTTTTTTCCATGTATGTAATGGTTAGGTAAGGGTGGGCAGAAGGTTACCCCAAAAAAATGCAGGTATGATATACTGTAGAAAATGACTGAGCATATTGTTCTTCTTTTTTGTATAGCAGTGAAAGAAAATGTATACGAATAATCCTTTATGCTTTGGGAGTGTTTCTGGGATGGGGGTGGGCACTTTTGACTTCCATGTGTGTTTTTTTTGTTTTTTTTTTTTGGCTGTGGAGAACCACACATTATGTAAATGAGGATGTGACCAAGTTGACTGTAAATAAATTATTCCTTGTGTTCTTTCAAGTGTATGATGCTACTTGGCCAAAACGCACCACCAACATGTCACAACATGTTTCATAAATCAAACTTGCCAGATTTGTTTTATGCGGGGGACACAAACTTGGTATTCATGCAGGGGCTATGTTCAACCATTAGAAATTGCGTCTCGAAAGTAAAGCGATTTTAACCTTAAATTGGTAAATATTTAAATATAAATAAATAAAACAACCCCTACATGTGTGAATTGAATGAAAATAAGATTTTAAAATTTACCAGAATGTCACTTATAAGGTTTTGGCCCCTGTGAGTGGCCCCAGTGATTATGGCATATTTCATACACAAACTCAATATAATTTACATAAAAAATAGAGCATTCAAAAGCATTTATGAACAAAAAAAGTAAGACATTTAAAAGCATAGTAAAGATAAAAAATGTTGACTAAAAAAAACATCCAGTCCTAGAACAAAAAATGGGAATATAATAGAATTGTTTTAAAAGACTTAGGTAGGGAGATGAAAGGGGCAATAGATTTTAACCTGGTTTTTAAAGCATTGTTGTTTGGGGCTTATTTGACTTCTGTTGGCAGCCTATTTCATTTATGTTCAACATAAGAGTCCAAACGTATTCACCGTGTTTGCTTTGGAACTCTGTGCTCCAGTAAATTGACCCAATTCGTCAGATCTGTAATCCTTACTAGGTTGGTATTAGCATAGGTTAATGTTAGCATATGGCCAGAAATGTCTTCTCTGCAAGTTATGTTGCCAATCAAGGAAAAGAAACTAACCTAAAACCTTTATAACCTACTGTTATCGCTCAGGGTATGGTATCCAAACAGCCAAGCAAACAACTGCTTTTTTCTAAAAGTACTGCCAAACCGTTTATAAAATGTTTATACTTGTTCCAATACAGGTTACAGTTTTTATTGTACAATTGTTAACACTAGCTAACTATGAACTGTAGAGTGCAGAGTGCTATCCGGCCTAAAAGTTGAAAAATAACAGAATAAAATGTACCTTTGGTGCTGAGAAAGAAAAGCATAGAGTTTATCAAGAATTCCTGCATCCAAACACGTTTTTGCTTTTGCCAGTTGTTTCAAAGCAAGCGTGTGACAACTGGTAAAATCTATTTGTCAAGACGAGCTGCGCATAAGTTGCCAGCAGAGGGCGGAGATGTGACCTTGGCATCGTTGCCAGTCGGTTTTTCCTTCCATTGTCTCCAATTCAATACACAGGGTTTTCTTGGTCAAATTTTGATGAATATGATGAGGTCTACAGTAACCCGTTGACAAAAATACTTTTTGATAAATTGTTTTTATTTGACAGCAAACATGTGAGAATATAGCTTTAAGATTGCAGTGATGCAGAGCAACAAGGCATCCAATTAAAGAGTATGAAAAAGAATCCTTAATATTGGGCAAAAATTTATTTCCACACTCTATTTATAGTTTGTTTTTGTATTCAAATTATTTGTAATACCATTAACATTGTATTTGTTTTCTCAATTACTATGTTTCTTGTCATGACTAATTATTCAAAGTCCACAGGGACGGTTGCAGCGTTCCCGCTCTTAAAATGCACACGGAATATGAAATCGACATGGAGAGACAAATTTCTCCCGTAAGCATTTCTGAGTGAAAAGTGTCGACACAGCATGCTTTGGCCCATTCCCATTTTGCATGCTTTTTAAAGCACGGCTGTAACACAGCCGCCCGAATGAATAATTGACCGATTGTTGCATAATTCAATGGCGCATTGTTCACATTCAAGGACTGCACTATTTCAAGCTTCTTATTTTTCCTTTTCTTCTTTTAAAGCAAAATAAGGTTTGAGTTTCAACCAACCTTGAAAGAGCAATATGACACACAACGAGCGGTCGGTCATGAACGCCTGCAAGTTGCCCCGCCCCAGTGAAAGAAGTAATCCATTTAATGACTCAGTGCGTCACATTGCTTTTTGTACTCACTTCCTGTGCGCTATGATATTATATTTATTTTCTCTTTACGTGATGGATGCACTCATGGGGCCCCGCAGCTACATGTTTCATATCACTGCACATGTTTGTAATAAACACGACTCACAACAAATTTGACCACGAGGCACAAACACTTTAAATACCAAATCTGCTTTATTGTAGCTTTTTTTTTTTTTTTTTTGCTGTTCATTGCATATTCAAAGCATGCAAGCGTTGTTTACTTGATTTTCTCATTGAGGTATTTTAAACATCAGGGTTATTTCATGTCACATTGTGTGACAAGAATACCCAGGAGTCCCGGAGTGACTTTTCGTGAAGTTCTGGATTTGTGCACAGTGTTTAGTGTCCGTGGGAGTCGACATTTAAAGCTTTTTCAGTGGCCATTCACGGGAAGAATTTTCCTGCAACTTTTATCTAATTGTGAGCAAATTTAAGGTCCATAAGACAAAACAGTGATAAAATTGGAGGAATTCCAATTTAGTCTTCGTGATGTTGAAGTTAGATTTCATTTTAAACAAGGTTGGTAGTAATACATTACAAAAGTAAGCCACCATGCCACCATCATAGTATTATTATTATTAATGATAGTAATAATAATACATCCATCCGTTGTTTTTAGCTGCATATTCTCACTAGGTTAGCTTGCTTGTTGGTGCCTGTCCGAACTGTCTCCGGGCAAAAGGCGGAAAACACCTTGGACTGGTTGCCAGCCAATCACAGGGCACCCAGAGACAAACAACCATTCGCAATCACATTCACACCAAAAGGAAATTTAGAGTTTTCGATATACCTACCATGCATGTTTTTGGAATGTCGGATGAAACCAGACTGCCCGGAGAATACCCACGCGAGTACGAGAACATCCAAACTCCACACAGACAGATGTGCTAACTAGACTCCCTCTGACATCTTGATTTTAATCCGTGACAGACAGTTGTACAGTCAATGTGTTGTAGCCGCTAACATTGTTTGGGTGTTGCATTTATGTCACATGTGATATTAAAGCCTACTAAGTTAGTTACAATTCTATTTATGAAAAAAAACATGTTTACATGACTATTACAAAGCCATGTTCGTCATTTCAAGCATCAAAACAAAACATTTTATTTATACCGCTAGGTTTTAGCCTTCCAGGAGGTAATTCTATATTCAACTATATTAACGTGGAGGCACTGTGCTTGCACGTGTGCACATTAAGACAGTCTGATAGGCCCGGTGTCATCTAATCAGATGGACCATTATGTATTAGGCGAGGTACAAAACACTTTCATCTGACAAGGGCCGTGGCCACATTACCTAAATTAACATTTTGCAAGCATGAACATGGAGGCCCACCGAGGCGACAGGGGATGGGGTGGGTCCGCAAAAGGGGGGGAGCTTTGATGGTTTCAGTATTGTGGCCTGCGCTTAGACATTCGGCAGTAATTATTAATTTATGATTGTCTCTGGTCTTAATGAAAATGAAAGGCAGGCAAGAGAACAGGGAGGGATAATGTGGCGTGAAATTGAGTTTCATTTGTACAGGGGCCACCTTTTAACTCTGCGGAAATGGAGATGGCCGTTTCTGTCTCTCTTTCTCTCTCTAGAGAATCGTTTTTTCTCTTTTTTTTCTTACTTTATGTTAGACGCTCCTCCTTTTGTGATCAGAACCCTCTGACATCTCCATTACGCTCTCTTGATGGCTGATAAGTGCGTCAACAAGTGAGGGAATATTTGAGCATAATGTTCCTTTAATATCAACAGGCTGTCAATGAGACAGTAAGACCTTTTGTATACTATCAAGTGTTGACAGTGTGACTGGAACACAAATAGAGGGGGAATTAAACCTAATTGGATAATGATGATAAATAAAATAATGATAAATTTAGTACTTAACTTTTGGAAATACCTCTCCTATTGTTTGTGGTTTTTACAGTTAAAAAATCAAAATGTACACATAGCTTCATGTTGAGTAAATAGCTTTTTTTGTCAATTCGAGTGTGTTATATTTTAGTTCTCTCGTTCGATTCACCTTTGTGTTGGTTGGCTCAATTGTGTTTGCTGATTCTGATGCTGTAAGGAACAGCTCTTCAAGTCATGTCATTTTCAGGTTGTTTTTTTACTTAGAATCTTGTTTTTTAGGACGGTTAGAAAGACGTTTTTTTTTTTTTGTTTTGTTTTTTTGCTCAATTTTTGCATATAGTCCGGAAAATACGGCAATTAGTTACAATA
Source organism: Hippichthys cyanospilos (assembly GCF_059441005.1). Taxonomy (NCBI): domain Eukaryota; kingdom Metazoa; phylum Chordata; class Actinopteri; order Syngnathiformes; family Syngnathidae; genus Hippichthys; species Hippichthys cyanospilos. The sequence goes on from NC_142373.1 coordinate 210,012, forward strand.
AAACTTACATGTGGATTTTTACGATTTATAGATTTTAATTTAGATACACCAGTAGATAAATCTACAAATAGATCACCAATCATAATTAAATGTATTTTTCCAGAAAGAAAAAGCAAAGATGAAATAAAAAAAAAAATCAACACTTTTTTTTAATAAAATCATGGACAATGTAGTGAATGATTGCCCAACTGCTGTGCAGGCGGTGTGGGTTTAACTCCCAGTCAGTGATGATATAAATAGAAGTTATTATTTGTTGTCATTCCGCTGCAATCCCTCTTCAAACTGCATTCAAATAGAAAAAGGAATGGGAATATTTGTGACTGGAAAGACCGGAGTCCCTGTCATTGAATTAGCATTTCGCATTAGCCGCAAGAAGTTAAAGAAGAGCAAATTGCTGCTCATTGCTTTCTATGGTCTATATTTGATTCCACGAAGCATTGTGTCTCATCCGCACACATAAAAGCTAAACGTGCAACTTGTCGTCACGGTGTGGACGAATGGTTTCGTGCGGCGTTCCTGACAGCTGCGCCGCTCGTTGTTGGCCCTCTCTCTTGAGTTGTTTTAATAAAGTTGTGCGGCGAGCGGGAAGATTAATGGACGCGCGGGAAGTGCGGCGGGGGCTGCGCGAGGAGATGCAGGACGGAGCGGGCCCGCCGCCATCTGTTCCCTCTCCTTTACAGCTCTCTTAATGGAGAAGCAAAAAGCAAACAACACACACATACACACACACACACACACACACACACACACACACTCAACTAAACACAAAACATCACTTTATATGACAGGGATGAGAGCTGTGCTTTTGTATTCCCTCTTGTTGGAAGTGCACATACACGCCTGCTGCTGCTTGTGTGCGTGTGTGTGTGTGTGTGAGTGTGTGCTTACCTTTCAGCCATGTAAAGTTGGGCATCAGCCATGGTTGTGAGCTCTCCATGAAAGAGGCGGTGTGCGTGGAACGCGATGAGGAAGAGACGCATTCTCCAGGCGAAATAGCACTTGGCGTCGGCTGAAACGAAAAAAGCGTAATCATATTAAAGCAAAACGTCGCCATTGTTGTCGAGTGAGTGTTTGTGTCGAACGTGTGAAGCGAAAGCACGCAAACGTGGATATGATGTGTCTATGTGTGTGGTCTTATTGAGGTTTTACACGCTAATGACGGCTGTGCCCAAAGATGCCCACAGCACTTTATAGAGCTGTCTGCCTTATTCACAATATTTACTATGACGGAGCTAAATGGCTCTGGGATAGTGTTTGGTATTGTTTTGGCATTGTTCTTAAAGCCCCGCTGTGTAATATTTAGAGCGTTATTCATTTTAAAAACCTCCTATAAATTTAAATAAAAGGCAAGTGAATGTATTCTTTCACATCAACATTTTTAAATGTATAATCATAGGTCTAGTGATTGCTGATAATATTACATGGGTGGCCGTCATGTATCTTTGAGCTACGTAAAGCAAAGGAGGAAATCATTTGCAAATGAAATTCAAATTGTGCTTTGGATGTCGGTTTGCATTTTCTGTACAGCCTAGCGAGTTTCTGTTTTGTAAATAAAAATGGAAAAAAGAGGTAAATCAAGAGGCTGAAAGAGCAGCCGTTGTGGCATCCTTGTGTCGCGGACGGCCCACTGTATGGACTGTGTTGTTACCTGTTGTTGATCTCCGTGTGCCTGTATCTCTGTCCTGCATTCTACTTGACTGGGAGAGTGCATTTGTGTTTGTGTTTCGAAAAAGTGCAGAAAGTGTTGGATTTTTGCTATGTAGTCCATACTGTGCAGCGATTGTCCATCCAGTCTTCCTTTTTCTATTGCCGCTTATCCTCACTAGGGTCTCTAGTTTGCCGGTGCCTATCCCAGCTGTTTACGGGCAGTAGGTAAGGGACACCCTGAACCAGTTGCCAGCCAACTGCAGGGCACACAGTGACAAACAACCATTCACACACCCAATCACACATCAGGACAATTTAGAGTGAGCAATACAGTACACCTACCATGCATTTTTTTGGAATGTGCGAGGAAGCTGGAGTGCCTGGAGAGAACCCAGGAGGCCACGGGAAGAACATACAAACTCCACACAGTGAGGACAGAGTGAGCTGGAATTGAACTCAGGACATTTTAACAGTGAGGCGGATGAGCTGACCACTGCCCTCCTTCAGTGCCGATGGACTGCCCACAAGGAACGTAGGGCTTCCTTGTTTATGTTCGCAGAAGTCAGGGATGACTAATCAATGCCGTCATATATTTGCTGAAGTTTGGTAGATTCTGCGCTAACCAATGGCGCATTCGTATCCGTCACTCTCTTGGCGTAGGGTTGCCAAGTATGGTCTCTCTGAGACACCACTGTGTATGTGCAACCCTAAAAAATTACACATTATCCACTATACAGTGTCATTTTTAACTTGACTGGGTGACTACGTGTGCATGAGTCACCAAAAATATATTGGATAAAAATTGAAAGTAATAATAATAAGTTGTATTCTGCAAATGTCCACTGCTGTGAGACACTGACATCTGCTATAAATGTAGATATGTAAGCTAAATATTAACCACAATCCTGTGTTTTGACTAATAGGTCCACTTAGAACAGGGTTAGAACTTACTTCTCCTTTAAATTTAGTTTATGGTTAAAATTTAGGTGATTTATTTATGGATTGCTACAGATTTGAGTTCGCTACTTCAGATTTTGTAAGTGGTTATGTTTATGATTGCTGGCTGGGTTTAAGTAGTTTGGGTTAGGTTGTAAAACATACATGAAATGTAATGTGCATTACATTTGTTTGAGATTCACGTTTGGGTTGGGATTGGGGTAGGATTTGAGGTTAGGGTCAGGTGATAATGTGAAGGAAGCCATTTTTTCCATCAATTTTGCACTGTTTGAAAACAGGTCAAATTATCTCAGCATTTATGAACTGAAATAAGTTATTCCTTATCTTTACTAATCGTGAAGATAGAAGTGTAAACCTGAGAAAGGCTTTTCTTTGTTCAAGTGAACAAAGTAGTCATTGACATTTAAGTCAGATATTTGCATTAACAATGTGTCACGTTAAATGAGAGCACAAATCGTCGCCCTTTGTGTCGCAGTGAAGACATATGTACGACAAGATCAAGTTTCCTCTGTTAGTCTCAATTCAGTAATTGAGCTCGGAAGCATAGACGTGAGGCGCACACTAAAGGAGGGAAACACCACCTCGCTACACACTCACCATCTCACCTCACAAGGCCTATGCCCCCCCCCCCCCCCCCCCCCCCCCGAACTTATTAAGTATTTTATGTGCTATTTCTGTAATAGATAGTTTGACATTACATTCAAGTTTGAAACGCTTTACCTGTAAATGCCAATCTGTTTGAAGGGGTTGAAGACACGGCGATAACGTTACAGGTCCCCAGAAAACATTCACTTACTCATTAGTGACAAACGTGAGAAGAACTGTAAAAGTAATTGAACAAAAGTGGCTCAGTACTGAATTGGTATAAGACAACGTTGGTGTAACGACGAGCTCTTTTCCATTCCGTTATATCCCAATGCAAACGTACTTATAGGGTTGCCTTGATCTGAAACTGAAGTCAGACCGGATTAAATATTAACAAGACCTGACGTGGACCTCCACTTTAATCTTACCAGATACAATTAAAAACATCTCTTGCGCGTTGGAGAACATGGTGCTTTACAGAGTTAAAATAAATCTTATACTAATCTATGGAGGAGAGTGACAAGTGGAGGCCAAGGTTCCTATGCAGGCACTTAGCTGAGTGGGGAAAAAAAAAGCAAGAAGGGGGCTGGGCCTTACATTATTTATACGTGCTAATGGCGTTTGGCAGGGAATGTGAATGAGCAAGTGTACAATCAGATAAAATAGACACACAGCGGTAATCAAGGACGTTTGCTCCTCCTCGCCGGGGTCAATTGGAGTCACTTTAAAAACGTTTGAAAGTCTGCCGCTATATTATGTCTTTTTAATGGAGACGACGAAAAGCAACGGCAGCGGTAGGGAGTAGAAAGTAAAAGATTGCCCCAGTGAAGCGGCCCTGACACTTCCCGCTGCGCCCCGAGATATTATTGTTTATCTAGCGCACGTGGCCACAATACATCTTGCGCTTAACATCGTTTTGCTCAACAAAAGGAATCCATTAGTCTCATTGTGTAGCCCTTAAGCCCAACATCTCACTGAGGGGAGGGTCCGGCCAGCGAAAACATGGGGGTGCTACATGTGCCTCTCATTTCCGATGGCGGTCCGCAAGCAACCTACAAGATTGTAAAGTTTACCAGGGAAAGCTTCAGTGTATTAAGGAGCCTGGAGAGGAAAGCTAAAGCATGTAAACGATGGCAGCTGCTCTTGCTAAATGTTTGTACAGTAGACCAAGCAAGACTTGGACTTTAGAACTAGATCCTGTGTACAGTACCGCAACAACATTAGGAGGTCGCTTTCATGTGCCCACTAATGGAAACAACATGACCGCTAATGCTAAATTCCGCGCAAAGCTGCAAAAAAAAGAAAAAAAAATCTCAAGCAGTTAGGCGACAAGGTTTGGTGTGTTTTTATGAGGTCGTAAACGTGTGAGTCCTAATTAAGGCATAGGACATTATCTTGTAAAGTGACTTTTTAGGGCAAGAGTTACAAGATGCAGAACTGAAGAAAACAAATATGCTTTCGTTGGTTGTTGTAATGATAGGCTTGCCTTACATGAAGCATCCACGTTGGTCTTCCGAGGGCCAGCTTGTACAGTGAGCCATATGTACACCAGGACTGGCTTTTGCAGAATGTAAAAATGAAAACTAACTAAATAAATACATAACTAAATAAATCATTTGGGACAAAAACCCCAATGTGTCAATACCATATTGTTTTAGCAAATACTGTACTATTAGTAAATAATATTGGTGAGTCCCCCACAGCTGTCCGTTATTTGAAAAAAATATTGTCCATTTCAGGCCTTGTGTACATGTAGCCGGGGTTCTTGCAAACGGGCAGTAAATCTCTCCGTTTTGCCCTATTTGCCTTATCTGGCGTGCTTTTGTTTCACCAAAATCGAATGTTTCAAAACCTCGGGCCAAAGTGGAGATTTGACCAAGCCTCCGCTTTCGTGGTTGAATGTGACCAGCTTCAATGGGGATTTGCGTCATCCTGCTACTCTTTCTCCCGCTGAAGACGTGAATACCGGTGACGTCAGAGACTGAAGATCTTTCTGATTGGACATGTCATAGGCAAAAGTTCTTTGTGGTTGGACAAAATTTTCGACATTACTGCCGCCTAGCGACTGGACATGCTTGTACACAAATTTGAAACCACACTATAGGGTTTCATATAGACTCGACTTTTTTTTAAATAAACAAACAACGACGATAAGGGGGAGTCTATGGAGATTTAAATTAACCGGTTACATGTAGACAAGGCCTAAATCTTTAAAATGTCTTGCTCTTTATTCGATGTTAATAGATCAACAAAGAGTTTTTGCATTTTTTTGTTTTGTTTTCTGAAATGTGTTGGTTTACATTTTGGATGCAAATACTCAGGGCGACACAAGTGATGTTAATCATGTCAACGCAACTTTCCTTTAATACTGTTCTCTAAAAACCATGATAGTTACGAAGCACTGTTCATAAAATAAAAACTGGACATATAAAATCAAACAGATTAAACAATACATTAATAATATACAAACAGTAACACACACAAAAAACAACACAATGCATTCTCATGCTAAGTCGAAAGCCAAAGATTAAACGGGTGTTATGCGACACGTTTGGAAAGTTGAGAGAGAAGTGTTTTTTTTTTTTTTTTCCTCCCCTCTAAGCCTCCACTTAGTCCTCGAGTAGCATCTGGTCTGCTGAAATGAGGCAACGGGCAGGTGCGTAGAGGTGGAGTGATTCAGCGAGGTAAGGAGAGGCAAGATCATTTAAAATTTTAAAAACAAATAAAATAATGTTAAAATAAAGTGCACAGGGAGAGAAGCCAAAGTTGTGCTCCCTCAAAAGAGCACCAGTTAGCAGGCTAGCAGCGATATTTTGGATCAACTGGAGACAGATAACTGGTTGACTCCAAGTGCTTGAATCCAGCTAAAATGTGACGAAGGCATGGGTTACTGTTTTTAAGTGCTTTTGGGAAAGTACTTTCCCTTTGAGACTTAAGCATCCCTCCCACATTACCCCTACAACTACTCTTCATGCTTAACCATGCACCGCTGCATGGATTTGAACACGTTTTTAAAAGCACTTTTAATCATGATACACATAAGCTAAGCAACATTTGGGAAACAAATGCTCCGTCTGCGATCATCATAGAAACTCTATTGAGCCGTCTTCAAGTGCATACACACACATGCACACGCACTCGCACAAAAAACGATATGATTTGACAATGATTACAAATCCACTTCCCCAGCTGGCGGCCTGGAGCGTCTCCATTTGTCATCGACTATTGTCTCCAATTATATGATTAGCTTTGAACACTCCGCCACGTCGAGAGAGCTCTCATGCGCTGATTCGCAAACAAAGTCATTACAACGCGTATTCACACATATCAAATAACAAAACAGATGGCCAAGCGCGCTCGTCGCCTGATTTGTTTTCTCCACGCGAATGGTAGGAAAGAAGAAAAAAGCACAAGTATTCTGCCCGTTTTTTTTCTTTTTCCCTCTGCTTAATGCTTACTGTTTTAGCCTTGTACGAGAAAGAGCAGCTGGCTGTCGTGTTTGTCAGATCAGCTCTCATGAAAGACAATCTTGTTTCCATTAATTTCTCGACAACAAAGGGACTTGTTGGAGAAGATTTAGAATTACAGCGGGTAAAGCTTCCGGATAATTCATCACAACCATTTGACAGGAAACTTAATTGTTTTAAAATGCCAGTTGCTGCAAAATGCGTGGCTGTTTTAGACCCTGGGGATGCAGGGCAAAGGCCTTTTTGCATGTTTTAATGTTATTATTATTATTATTATTATTATTATTATTATTACCGGGCCAAATATGTAAAATGTCCAAAATTTCTAAGGCATGATGAAAATATTGCTGGATATTTTAATAAGTGGTTTGAAATTTGAGCATTGGAACATTTCACTCACAAGTTTTTCCTTAGCTTGTACATTTGGAGCACATCCACAAAACAGTCTACAAAGCCACGTCCAAAAACACTGTGAGTTAGCCATCTTTAACAGAAAATTCGATCTGCTTGTCTATTGTGAGTAGCTCCACTAAAGAGCCACAGAAACCATGCCCAAAAACAAACAAAAAGAAACAAAAACACATTCAAAAAGCCAAAACAAAACATCATAACAAAAATCCCAAACAAAAACAAATCAGAACAAAAATCAAAACCATAAATATAAATGTTAAAACACAACATCATATCAAAAATCACAAATGAAATAAGAAAATCAAAAAAGAATTATGAATTAAAAAACAACAATACATTACAAGAGACAAAACACGCAAGACTCAATGAACGACAACATTTATTTTATTTTTTTTACGTATTCGGTACAGTATTTCCTCGCTACTAAAGTGCTTCCCTAGGTGCCGTGAAGGTTTCCTGCATGCCAAACGGATGAGTTGACTAATTGCACATGCTACTAGGCACTCCTCGGACCTCGACCTAGAGTGGCGCCTGTAGCTGACCAAACATAATAAGAAGGAAGCAGAGTTTACACTTGAAATTCTAACGCCTCACAAAAACCCTCGAGGTAAAATTTTCCCAAAGCTTTTCCTTCTTCCTTACTACTCTTCTGCCGCGCTCGCATCTCTACACTCGGAGAATGCTTCAAGTACTTGACAGTCGTCGACAGTCAAAAGCTTGAACACGACTGGCCTGCCAATCTGTCGATCAGCTCACAGGTCTTTCTACAAGACACGTGATGGCGTCCATGTCAATTCAAAAGGATTTATTATTGGAAATGAAACGCGAAGACAAACTCTACAAGCAAATCATGAAAGTCTTTCTGAGGAAAAAGAAGAATGGATTTTGGACTGAACTTGGGGACAGCCGTTTTGGGTGAGTTAATATGTTTTTGTCATTTTGTGTCATTCTTATTCCATTGTCATGTTTGGTTGGCTTTTGTTGGTTGTTGGGGTTTTGTTCATGTTTCTGTTCAACTCGCGTCTGCCTTTATTGTCTGCATTCTCGTTAGGCTGATTTGGTTCACCTGTCTGGTGATGGATCCTTTGTCCATCCAGTTTTGCACACGTTCAGTGCTGCCTTATTTCCTTGTTAAAATTTCCTTTTTGAGACACATATTTCTCAGTTTTCCTGCATTTTTTGGGGGCCCGTTCCGTTCTCCTCCCAACTCAGTTTACTATGCATAGACATGACACTTATATTAAATTGCCATTTGCAATTTAGTGTACAATCTTGTTACAGCTTGCCTGATCTTGGTGGACTCCATAAAACTTTGTGGACAAATAATTTGAAACTATATGCTAAGTTTTAATTGCTGATGCCACTCACGTCTGCCTTTATTGTCTGATTTAGTTCACCTGGCTGGTAAAACTTTGTCCAGCGTTGCTCTCGGTTCTGTCCTGCCTCATTTCCTTGTTAAAACCTCCTTTTTGAGCCACATAGTTCTCAGTTTTTCTGCATTTTTTGGGGTTCCGTTCCTTTCTCCTCCCAACTCATTTTACCACGCATAGACATGACACTTATATTAAATTGTCATATGTAATTTAGTGTACAATCTTGTTACAGCTTGCCTGATCTTAGTGGACTTCATAAAACTTTGTGGACAAATAATTTGAAACTATTATGACTTATCTTAGGTTTTGGCACGTATAATGATATGTTTTAATTGCTGATGAGGGTTTATAGATGTTTAAGTGCTCAAAAAAAAAAGCCTGTGTACGTGCATACGAGTGTGCATGAGGGCTCCAATCACTGAAGTCCTAAGTGTGAAATGCTTGGATAGCCACTGGTATTTTGTTATGTTTTTGTTTTCTTTGCATTTAATTTTTGTTGGTGGGTATGTTTGTTTGTTACGATGTTGAAATTTATCTTTTGCAAGATGTCTTATTTTTTTTGTTTTTCGTTTGTTGGCTTGCTTTTTGGCTGTGATTTTTTTTTATTGAATGTTTTGGTTTATCTTTAGTAATGTTGGTTTAACTTTAGTAATGTTATTGTTTGCTACTAATTTTCTTTAGTTGTTTGCATTTTTATTTGGGATGCTTTTGTTTGACATTGTGTTCTGTCTTTTGTATTGTTTTGTTTTTTTTGTTTGTAACGTTTTTCTGCATTTTTTAGTTTGTAATTGTTGATTTGCCAGTGTGTACAGTCTTTTGAATTGGGTTTAAAGTTTTGCGTTGTATACTTTTGTGATTTGCACTTCAGGGTTACCATGCCTCTGCTTTTTAATGTGGATGCCACATTCCGTCAAAGTGTGATATTCTATTTGAGGATTTACTGTGGAAAAAGAGATACTTGGGCCAATTAATCACAGCTTATAGCTTTTCTGGGGGTGGTGGGGGGGTGATAGTTGATGTCGAACAGGTGGGACAGATAGACTATCCTCTGATATTTCATTTTACCTTTGACCACTTGGTTATGAATCTTCATGTCATTCATCAGGCAGTAAAGCTATCTTTATTTAACATGATGGGCCTCACTTCCTTAAATTCTTTGTGTTAAAGATTGATGACTTAAGGCTTCCTTTTTTTAAATTATTATTATTACTAAACAAGGTAAATCTACCAGAGGACATTTTTTCAACCATCGTCCACTGTGTATATTATGTTATTTTCCCATTGTGTTAGATTTATATGTGTTTTGGAAGCATATCCGAAATGGTCATAAACAGAAAAGACAAAAATGGAATATATCATTATTTAGGGATCCTCGGCAATCAAAATTGTACTTCGGTGTCAAATTCATCACACCAAACAGACATTTTAACGTGAATGCCAATGAATTGTTTGATTAAAAAAAAACAAAAAACCTTGAAAAAAGATCCAATCTTTAACCCCTGCTCTGACCAGATTTGTCAAAAGTACTAGTATTCAATTATTTACATAAAAGTACTGTTACTTTTGCGAAAACTACTCCGATAAAAGTAGAAGTATTGAAGTCAATGAAGTCATGTGTTTGATATCCTCTTACGAATGGGCTCCAAAATGGGCTCCAAACCCAGGCAACTATTTGCAGAAACCAGATTGTGTAGAACCTGCCCTGTGATTGGTTATCTGCCAGTCCAGGTAATACCTGCCTTTCACGTGGACTGAACTGTACCACAATGTCAAGGTAAAAAAAAAAAAAAAAAAAAAAAAAACTGACTGGCTAAAAGGAAAATTAATATGTAGAGTGGACTCTTGAGGTAATCTAATACTTATATTTCATGTGAAAGTGTGTCTCGATTGGTTTATATTTTTTTATTACTTGCAGTGCAGTGCAAACATACAGTAGTGCAATGCATTCATCTACTGACGACTACAATGAATGCAATCTTTCCCACGTACTGAGATGGAATTTCCCACAACACGAGAAAACTATGCAAAGATTTATTGTGTTTCTCATATCCTTGTCTTTTAGCCTCACTGACCTCTCCTGATGATGTTACTGTAAATGCACTTCGAGTGTCTGAATCATTTAACATGCAATCAATAACATGCAAGCTGCAGGGATGTTGTGATGGCCGCAGAGGTTAACAACCTCCATTTGTTGTAGTAAAAAAAAAAAGAATTAGATATGTATGTTTATCAAACCTTTCACTTTTTATACTGGGACATGAAAAAACGGGGTCTTGCTATCGGCAGGAAGTTGCTGCCATCACCTGGCCATTACATTTAGTACACAATGCTTTCTGTGACTGACTTTTTGTTGTACGTGCACGGCAGATATTGATGTACTTTACTGTATTGGGCTGCTCTTATAAATATTTGCAATAATCATTGTAATTGTTATTATACATAAAAATTGGTCAGGTATTTTTTTTTTTTTTTTATTTGCTCAAGACTATAGCATGTCCACATATAAATGCAATTGTTCTTTAGTTGTCATCCTAAAATTTAATGTTCGTTACCAGACGTTGACCAGACCGTTGGAAAGCTCTTACCTAGATTTCCTTTGAAATAAAATGGTATTTCAAGTGTAAACTCTCCATTGTTATCATGTTTGATCATGAACGGATTCAACGTCCAGACCGTTGCTCGTATGACCGCAGCTGCATTGTGTATAAGGTTTAATCATTTAAGATTGAAATAAATATAACATCTCTGGATTTACTTAATGGATCTTAATGAAACTAAATATACTTTATGTTGAAGGTCATAAGTTTTATTGGTTAAATCTACAAAGAAAAGTACAAATATTTGTTGGTTCTATGACAGATTATCATAAATGTTCAATTTGAGCGCCACCTGTGACTCTGCATACATTGATGGCCGTCCTGACAATTTAGGTATGCATAAGCAGCCCTTTCACTGAAATTTATGGTACCAAGTCCGGATTTTTTTTTGTAGTTGGTGCCTTCTTTGCAAAATTTGTGTCTTTGGTGATTGAGTCCGAGCACACACTAACATGCAAAATGTCTTTTCTTTTAAAGTGAATGGCATTTCTTAACCTGAAAAGATAGAACTGCCAAACGTTACACACAAAAATATGAAACATTTCTTTAAAAGCTGTGAAAATTTGAGGTAATTCCAACGAAAATTGTCGAAATTATTGGCTTACGAAATGGGGTCAAACATTTTGGAACACCCTGTATATATACAGTGAACCCTCGCTACTACTCCACTATTACGGATTCTCCACTTCACAGATTTTTTTTTTTTCCATGATGCGGATTCACCACATTGTGGATTTTTTTCCAATTACACAGATTCACAACTTTTTTTTTTTTTCCTATATATTTAACTTTTGCAGTAGCTCCAGAGGGTGCTGCTCCCGCGAAGGCTTGTACTGATCCTAAATGCCATAAAAAAATGATGACAATTGCTGAGAAGGTGATGCATCTCAAAGGGAAAAGGTAGGGGGCCGTGGTCCGTATATATATATATATATATATATATATATATATATATATATATTTTATTTTTATTTTTTGCTGGCCTAACAAGACTTGACATTATTATCCTAACTATGATAAACTATATTAATTATAATAACTATAATGAAAGATTAAAATGTCATTTTAAATGTGTTTTTACTAAATATATAATTTGTATGTAAAATTATTCTCCATATTCTATTGTTTTTGTTTCATATTATTATATCCATTTGGTTATGCTCCTTTCATTGTAGTTTTAGGTTAGAGGTTTTAGCCAATCAGAATTCAGCTAACTTGTGTCGCCAGGCTGCATGAAATCTGCCTGCAATCAGACCCATTTGAGGGCCTTCCAATCAAGAGTTGCAGACTTCTGCGCAGTGTGCAAAGCTAAGGTGTTTTATTTGATAAAGCTGTTTTTGACTAAATAATAGTTAGAAACCTGTTTGGGGGAAATTGACCCAGTTTGTCAGTAAGACAGGCAATTTGCAATTTTTATTTTCTAAACTTCAGTATGGTTGAAAAGTAACAAATATATGTGTTGTCAAATTGAATATGTTGATTAATTAAAAGGGTTTAAAGGATATTTTTGTTTTGTTTCCCCAAACATTTGAAATGAGGGTCATTGGTAAATTTGCTTTCTAAAAGTGGTCCTTGACTCCCAAATATTTGTGAACCCCTGCTCTAGATGAAACCAAATTTGTGATTTATTGATTTATTGTGACCTATAGATATGATTAACTTCAGCTGCGTCAAAGCACAACCAGCCTAAAGTACCACCTTAGGGCAGCACATGTCTTCGCCCTCATGACCAAAATTGCTAACACTGGTGAAATAAGAAGCAATCATCAACGAAAAGCCCAAACTCAGACTTGTCAGCAAAAGGGCAAGAAGGTTGAATGTGATCGCTACATGGATCAACTCGATCATAAATTATTGATGACCTTAGAAGGATCTATTTTTTATTCCATGTCCCCCTTTTCTATTGCTGTGTTTGTTGTTACACTATAAAAACAGATAGTGCTCGTCTACCATTCCAGCACCTGCTGTGTGTTGTGCACATGATCGAGCGGGTTATCACATCTTCCTTCCTCGACAGTGAGTTTGATTGTGCTTTAGCCAAGTACCATAAAATAGTCAGACATTTTAAACGTTGTCCCTCAAACACAGAAGATGTCATCCTACTACCCAGCTACATTAGTAGGAAGTGGATTAAAATGTTTTCTCTTTTAAGCTGCTACTTTTCCACAGTAAACTGTCACGGACAAAATGCCAGATCATATAAGGAACTGAGAAAGGTCTGTAATTGGCTTACCAGCAAATGAAATGGGCCATGCTTGCATGAGCCACGGTGCTAAAGGGTGCATTCGGAAATTTACTCTGACTCTCGTGCACAACACTGAAAATAATGTGTTCGTAAGAGCAGAGCGGCCGCCTCTTTCGTTAAGTTCTGAACGCAGTCTGTGTTCTAAATCAATCAGTGGCGGCGCTCAAACTGTTTCCAGCTGTACATGCTTGATGCACCGACGCATTGGACTCCCAGTCGGAGCACCGAGTGTGCACATGGGCACTCCGTTTTTGGCGCACACTTAATTTCTGAACGGCACATTTGACCATCACACTGAATTTCAGGATGTTTGAATGATTTCAGAATATAATCAATCCCAAAAAGTACCCAGGCTACACGAAATGTATTAAAATGGACTTACTGTATTACTGTATTACACCTCAATATCCTCTGTTATCTTTGTAATATTTTTATGTGTGTTATCAAAGAACACGAAGATCTTACTGGAGGCTATGTTTTAATGATTGTGAACCTGATTTTCACCTGCATTGCTAATACCCAAGCAGCACATTCAAAAGCCAAAAATGTGTTGTTTGTGTGTAAAGATGCTCCAAAATCTCTTGGGTGACTCCATCAGTTCAGCACACAGATGTTTTCACTACAGTTGTGCTGCAAATTCCATGAGTATAAATTATATATTCAAGCTACTATTGCACATTTTTGTATCGGATGTATCCTGTATCACTTCGAGAAAACTTATGCAAGCAAGAAAACGCAAGCACTACATGGGATGCCTGGACAAAAAGTGTGGATCTGCCCTAGTTACACAAAGAGACAAAAAGGGGAAAAAGGCATGTTGGAACCAAATAAGTAACTAAAGCGTGATATTTAAAGACTAAAAAACTTGCCATTGCAAAGATGGATCATCCAATACCCAAACAAACGTTAACCACTCGAGAAAACGGTTACAATCCCCACAATATTTTAAAAATCAAACAGGGTGAGATCCAAACCTAACTTCAGAGCCCTGTTCCAGACGTACAACCCACTTTGATATATTGCTTCATAGTTTAATTTCGTGTTTCACATCATGGCATTTGTCACGTAGCTCATGGATCTCATGCTCCCCGTGCACCTGCTCTTTCTCCGGACACTTCGCAGGTAATTACGGTATAGGATTACGCTAATAACCCTATCTTGGAACTGCTTGGAGACAATGTAGTAGAGAACAATGTCCAAAACGGTACTCATGCTCATAAGGAATGTTGAGAACAAGGCCCAGATCCCGAATGTCTTATTTTTTTCCAATCCCATTAAATGGAGCAGCAAGCATACATGAAATGGGACAAAACACACCAGAACCTGCACGATGAGAGTGATGATGATTCGGATAGACTTTTGTTTCACTTTGGGTTTGAGCTTGGAGGTGCGCCCATGGATCAGATTGTCCACAACGATCACGTAGCAGCCGATCATGACACAGATGGGGAGCAGGAAGAAAAATACCATCCGTGTGTAATCGACGGGATCGTTGTAGTGCATATGGAGGAAGTCCACCATTTTAAGGCATGTGGTGAAGTTGGTGTCGCCATCAGGATCGTCACCTGAGAAGATCAACGATGCGGTGCCGGCCAAGGTCATGAGCCAGGCTCCTAGGCACGCCGCCACCGTCTTGGGGACGTTCCTCAGCTCCTTGCTGTGCTTAGGCTGCGCGATTGCCATATAGCGATCGGCGCTGATCAGAGCGAAGAGCCACAGGGCAATGCAGGGGTAGAACACATTCAGAATGGCGTTGACACGGCAGAAAAAGTCACCAAAGGGCCAGTAGTCCCATTGGAGGTAGACCATTCGGAAGGGGAGCATTAGGATGAAGGTGAGATCCACTAGTGCCACGTTAATCATGTAGATGGTGACAGAGCTCCTCCTCTTGGTCGTCAGGGCAAACACCCACAAAGCGGTCGTATTGACAACAACTCCGATGATGAAGACGAAGCTGTAGAAGACCAGACCTAATGTACGGTGCTCAACTGGAAACCCAGAATATGAAGAGTTTGGAAGCAACGTCATACTGAAGATCGTATTCTGCAGAGAAAGAAAAAAAATCATCTATGGATCATTCGATCGCCTGTATGAACGATACAAAATTGGATCAACTAAGTTGTGTAAATTCTGGCCCTGGATGGTATGTGTTTATTTAGTTACAGTGTGAAATTTGACACTGATGCCTTGTCCACAAATAGGCTGATATTTAACGGATGACAGCTTCTTTTTTTCTTCTTTGCCTAATCATCGACTTTAAAGGTCACAAACGTTTTCATTGAGTCTATTTAAAAAAACAAGAAATCATTGTTTGATGTTTTGTAATACGGTACATACATGTAAGTTTCTAGGAAGTTGCCACCCAGAGTTTGATCAAAAAATAGAATTTCATTTCACAACCCGAGTTTTTTTTTCCGGAAGTGATGTTATAAAAGCCAAAAAGGAGGTTTTACCATCAAAATACATCAGAATTCTGAACGTGCTGCGCAGGAAATCAATTGTCGAGCAATGTATGCTTTATGGTAGCAGAGATCTCAGGAAATATTTTTCGGTCTTGCGTATGCTGACCTTCAAATATTACAATGAAGCTTGCATTATTTTACAGTGTTAAAAATATTAATATTTAGTAAGTATGGCTGTGTGTCAAAGGTCACCCTGTTGCTGCAATGTCCGTGCTTTGCGGGATCTCTTGTGTTAAAGAGAATGGGGATATCACCACTACACTGTCTCCTGAGTCAATGTCTAGAAACCTGACATATGAAAACATACAGTACGTATAAAGACAGTAAAGAGCTTTTTACCCTCTACAGTTGAGTAAATACAGTCTGTAGGAAAATTATGTACTATTTTAGTTTAATATGCAAGATCTGATAGAAAAAAAACTATAAAATGTGGATTATTTTTTTAAACAAATAGCGTAAAAAATTGTGTTACAAAAGTAAAATTACATATTTTGATCATATATTGAATATAGTCTAATCAGTTCTCTGAACTGAGTCCCCCATATGATGAAGTGGGGGTTTCCGCCCACAAAACACCACAGGAAGACTTCTTGCTCTTATATTCCTTTTGAAATCGAAAGTTGTTTCAATTTGAAAAGATATTTGACACCTCGCATGGAAACATTACATCATTAACTCTTAAAATATGCAACAAAGTAATGACAACGTGAATAGATTTGTATACTCGTGTCATAATTTCACACAACTCATTTCTTTTCTCTTTTCCATATTAGATTAAGTGGTGTAGTGGAACTAAATGTGGAGGTAAGATTGTCACTTTTGTTAACCTAATGAGCCTTGTTAACAAATCATATAATCACCTCAGTGTACTGTAGTTTTATACTGTATTTGATTTGATTAAATGTCTGCTGTACATTTCTCAAATTTAATATAACACACCACACACTAAAGCCAAAAGAACAGTATTTTTCTTCATATAAGTTCAATTTATTACAAAACACACTTACTTTTAGAAATGTACGATATGTTCCGTCTATATAAAAAAAAATGTGCCACGCTATACTCAACTTGACACAAGTTATTACAAAATGTTGCGACTTACCACAACAATCCCCCAAAGGCTCTTTTGCAGCAGTGAGCATCCAGCAGCCAAAATAAGGAACTATGAGTCTTGGGACGTCACTTCCTGTGTGTGCACTTTCTCCCTCTGCGTTGTTTGTTGTCACCGTCCGCAATTACGCCCCCTTAAAGAAAATGATGCGCCATTAGAAGCAGGGGCCCTGCGTTTGGCAGCCAGAGCGATGGCAGATTTAGGGCGAGTTATTGATTGGAAAAGTGGGGTCTGTCACAGCACATTAGCTCTCGGGGGAGTCATCCGCAGCAGGTTGCTGCCGAGAAGCATCTGCTGCAGCAGAGAAGTAATTAAAAACAGGATGTTCACGCAGTCGCCATATAAACAAGAAATAAGATAGACACTTCACACTGGCGCTTCAAAATGTTGTTGCGCTTTATTTATTCATTTATTTTTTTAACACACTGGTGACGCATAATAAATGGACAAAAGAGAGTAGTACTTGGTGTGAAACTTCAAGGTCAGCTTTGATAATAGCTTATTAATAGAGAAGTCCGGTGCTAGACCTAAATTATTGAAGACTGGAATAGTGATAGCTCCACCCATAAAGGTTCTATAACGGTCTTGGAGAAATTACTTGTTTATTTTTTGATTAATTAAGGCTAGTGGTTATCCTAGTAGATCGCAAGAGTAGCTAGCTATTCTAAGAGTTCATGTTCTAGGATTGCAGTTGTAAGTCAGTGTCGTGTCAGAAGTGATTCTTTCAAAAGAACGAGTTTTTTGAGTTAACATGAGCGAATGGGTCACTTCGGAAGTGATTCATTCTTTGCTAAGTTACGACGCAGTGTGTAGGACATCACACTTTGGGGACTGCTCTTATTGTGAGTCTGGTTGCTACCATTCCTAATTCAGTAGAAATGAAGACTTGAAGACTATTGTAATGTTTTGTTTTCTGGGCTTCCCATATCCTGCATCAAAAGCCTGCAGTCTGTAAAAAATGCAGCAGCGAGACTCTTGACAAGGATGAGAAAGTTCGATCATATTACTCCGATACTAGATGACCTGCATTGGCTTCCAGGACACCTGAGATGTGATTTTAAAATGTTGTTAATTACTTATCAAATTTTATACGGTTTAGCTCTTTTCTCTTTCGTCGACTTAGCATCACCATATGTTCCGTCCTGACAACTTGGGTCACAAAATGCCATTTTGTTATCGACCCCGCGGGCTAAAATGAAGTCCACGTTATCAAAGGCTTTCTCCATTCGCACGACAGTACTCTGGAATGCCCTACCTATGGAAGTTTGCGCAGCCACCTCAGTAGAAATCTTTAAATCCTGACTAATATAACATTTATACTCGCAAGCATTTAGTTAATGGGCCTGTTTGCAGCTTTCTTCTTCTTTTTCCTGCCCCTACCTAAAGAAGGGGACTAGCTAGATGGTGAATGATGATTTGAACTCCCCCGTTCACCCCCACGTTGTGTACCTATAACAAAAAGATGTCTCTATATGACTTTTTTTTTTTTTTTTTCAAAAGAAGTCTTGACATGACCTCTTTTCACATGTGAAGCCCTTTGAGACTTCGGTGATTCAGAGCTGGTGATTCAGGGCTATACAAATGAAATTTTATTTGATTTTGATTTGACTTGAAATGAAATTTACCAAAGACTATTAGAAACAACCTGTGTTCTGTAGTAGAGGTCTACTCTGCCATCCTGACAAAACCTCTTTGACTCGCTGTGCTTATACAATGCCAAGGATGGGGGCACAATTTATTTTAAAAGGAAAGTTAGTTTTGACACATGGGTAAGCTGTTTTGGGATAGGTATGAACTTTTTGTGAATGATCCAAAAGCACAAATTGAATGCAAATGAACATGTGAAGTATTTGTGAACAGTTTTTGGAGAGCTATGGGTTTTTGCTAATGATGTTGTGCAGAACTGTAAAGCACCCACTGTGGGTATTGACTCTTTTGATCTCCTCTGGGTTCATTCAAGGTCAACAAGGGTCGTCAAAATATCACCAGAGGTTGTGAAATGTTTGCCTGCACAGCTCATGTTGCAAAAAAAAAGAACAACAAGAACAATGTCTGGTGACCTTTGGCAGTCTTTTGGAAACCTCTGACAACCTTGAACAAACCCAGAGGAGATCAAAATAGACACTACCTTTGGGGACATTCGCCCCTCAGTTTGATAGGGGTTTAGCGACTGGCCAAATTATCTTTCAGTTTTGAAAATGTCTGTTAGTCAAACTTGGCACATTCCAGATATTCAATAAAAGAAAATTTGTGTGTTTCAAAGTACAGATGTAATGTTTTCTTGAAGGCTAAATAAAACAGAATAAAACATCCATCCGTCGAGATTCTGAACAGTGAGGCAGATGTGCTAACCACTCTTCCACCAAGCCGCCAATTACAAAACACAGAATGGGAAATTGTCATTGAAACTAAGTACCAAACCCAAACTAACGGGCACAATCTTTAGATTAGGAGATCAGCACTTTTCAGAAGACCCTGAAAACAACGTGTTTCTTCAATCATTCAAATTGCATTGTCAAAGAAATCAAGACTTTTTCAGCACTCAATATTGGTGAGTAGCTTGTAAATATAATGTAGGGACTGACTAATAAAATAGATTTTTGAAAAAATATTAAATCGACCAAATTGTGACACATCCTCGAGGTATGGGTCAAAAGCCAGTGAAATACTGGTACAGTGCTGGTTATAGCAGGGCTACCACAATTTGTCTCATATTGGGCCACCACCTAAAAAGGCTTTACGCAGAAAACTGTGTCGAAAATTTGATTTAATACAAAAAAAAACTTCTTTGTTTGGGCATCCACTCGATTTTCGATTCGATTTTCGAATGTAGAATTTCGGAGTTTGTGTTTTAGTAATTTGTTACAAAGTGTTAGGAGTACAGATATATGTTTCAGGTTAAAATTCTGAATGATAATGAAGATAGATTCAAGATAATAATGTTTTTTAAATGGATAAAATATCGTTTTGAACTGTCAAACTGAATGTATCAGAAATTGATACATTGATGTGGTTGGTGATGTTGAATTTGAGGATAAGTCATGCCACTTGCTGTGTACTGACCTCACAACACCTAAGTACTCAGCTGGCAACAATCATACGACCAAACCTATTAAACAGGTGAGCCATAACAGTCATTACCTGAGCCGAGAGGTGCTGTAATTGTCATTTTGAAACGACAGCAAGTGACTACAATGCAATATGGCAGCCTACTGAGATGGATAAAAAAACTGGTGTATTTTTCTGATTCATTCATATTCTACAACCGCAAGGTTAATCAGTATAGTGTGAGTGCATAGAGAATATTATTGTCAAGCTTATTTGTGACTTCTCATTTAGGATGCACACTAGTCTGAAGTCTCAAGAGATATGCTGAAGGCTGAGCGTTTTTGCTCCCTCTAAAATGTTGTTGAAATTCGGAATGGTACAACCTCATGGGCGGCACAGATGTTCTGCACTCAGCTTGTTTTGATGCTGCAGCTTCATTTAAATGTCTGCATATTTTCAGCACCCTTGTTATTTATACGGGAGCGCCTCATTCTCATTCCTAATTATCTATCGACTTGTCCCCTCAATGATTCTTAAAAAGGTCCCAAACAGATGGTACTTTGTGTTCACTGCAATATGTTGTTATGACAACAGCCTGTCTGAGCCGCTGTTTTTTAATCCCTTTGATACTTGTCATGCGTCTTTTTTTAGTAAGTCCTCAACTCCATAAATCTCCATGAATAAAACGCTGTGCGGTTGCTACACCGGTTTATTGTCATTATTATCATTATTTTTTATCATTTTTTTTCTTCCACTACATCCAATTAAATATCTGTGCACAGAATGATGTTGTTTTTCTTTACATTATCCCCACAATATGAGTTGCATCGTGACATTTTTTCCATACGCTGGTAAATGGTATCATCTAGCGGCTAAAAGTAGTTACTGCAAAGCAACGCACAAAAACATGCGGACATTAGATACATGTATGCATATATATATATATATATATATATATATATATATATATATATATATATATATATATATATATATATATATATATATATAGCCTTATTCTATATCATCATGGTTTGGGATACTTTGCACATAATGATGATGAGCTGGATGAACATTTATGGAAAAGCTTGTTGGAAAAAGCTAAAGGAAATCCTTAGAAGGCAGATAGATGTGATAATCATATTTGGTTAATAAAACATTAATTTGTTAAAGTATTGAAATTAACTGTATTAACTCACTAATGATGATTTTTAGAGTAAAATCCAGTGTGAAAAGGTAATCACTGTAATTGAAATTATATAGATATAGGTGTTTTTCTAGCCCATTGTTAAATTTAATCATAATATATACAAAACAAAATAGCATAATTTATGCCTTGGATGCTTTATTGGTCGTTTGAAAGTTTTTTTTTTAATTTTATTTTTTTTATTTTCCTGTGTTCAATTGATCAAGCAATCATTTTGACATTCATATTTTTTTAAACTGAAATTAGTGCAAATAAGTGTTTTGGAAAATGTATGTATGTATGATGGATGGATGGACGGATGGATAAAGGGAAGCAAAGTGATTGGAAGTGTATGTAATATTACATTAAAAAAAGCTATTGAATTGGTAACGCTTGTTAATAATGCTGAAGAAAAAAAACAGCATACAAACGTTTGGATCTTGAAGCAAGGTTAAGGCTGCCAAATATCATTTTGGTGAAGACCAACACTGTTTATGGAAGCTAAAGATCAGAACAAGACAGCTTGACCCCAAAGGAGGTAGAGACAAGCAGGCTCGGTGCTGAAAGAGTAGATCCTGTGCAGAACAACAGGAAAAACACTGGGACATCCCTCAGCAATCATCATGGCTTTTGCGACCTTGACCGAGGCACAACTTTTCAAATGTCCCCTGGAGGGGCCAGCTGTGGCTTCCCAATTCTTGTTTGTGTGTTAATTACTGAAGAACCATTTCAATTGTGCCATTCATGTGAGTGGAACAGACACTAATGTGCATATTGAAACTGCTGAAGAAGATTTTTTTTTTTCAGAACACAGTGATGTCCAAAACGCAATTTAGTCACATTGGAATGATGTAACATATTGGTCAATACACCATCATGTGATTCACGTGCTTCTTTTATCACACAATGAGGACACTTTGAGGTCACTTTTAAAACTAAAGAGATCTGGTTGATGACATTATGTGATTCTTTGAGGGTTTCGTACCCAGCAGAGTGCCAATTAATGTAAAAACAAAAAAGTGAATTAACTACATACGCTGAAGTAAGTCTGATATTGAAAATTCACAACAGAAAAATAGTTAAAAAAATGTTACCACTGATATTAGACAATAATCCTTTGTGGATATTATTCAAATGGAGATTTTATTTGTAGAGCAGAACTTGGTGAACACATTTAGAAGAGTGGTTTGTAAAATAGTGGTTTGCTTAATTGTCAAAAAAATATTTACTGCTACCAGTCTATAAATATTGACATTTTTTCCATTGATACATTTCTTGATATATCAAGATGCCAAATAAATCCTAGAAATTAAAATGCACCAATTTCACCCATTGGTCATATTTTATTGTCAATTTCTCAAAAAAAAATATTTTAAATGCCATGGGAGTCGGTGGACAGTCATACTTTCATTTCACAACTGCAAGTACTGTATACACATAAATGATTTTGCCTAAAGCACAGTCAAATCAGCTGTCTTGCTGCACAGAACTGTAAAGGCACTATTACTTTTAGGGGCAAACGCTGCCGGGTGTCTTCAAGCAGTCACAGGACAACACAGACGAAGCACACATTGCTAACACTTGAGCTGTCATTACATCACAACCACATCCACTTTCGCGATGACAACTGTTTTGCGTAATATGTACAATGGAACAACATAATTCTCCTGTCAAAATACTTGTTGTGCCTTATGTAAAATTTCATACTATGATCAGAGTCTTCAAGAGTTCAAATCCACCTTGCTCCAGCCTTCCTGTGTGGAGTTTGCATGTTCTCCCCGAGCCCGCGTGGGTTATCTCCGAGCACTCCGGCTTATTCCCACATTCCAAAAACATACATGATACTGTGTATTGTATTGCTCACTCCAAATTACCCTTAGATGTGGTTGTGAGTGTGAATGCTTGTCTCTGTGTGCCCTGCGATTGACTGGCAAATAGTTCAGGGTGTCCCCTGCCTACTGCCCGTAGATAGCTGGGATAGGCACCAGCAAGCAGTGGATAAATGGATGGATTGGATTAATCATTATTTAAAGCACATGAAGGATTGCATGCTTTATTTCAAACACAAAAAAAGAGTGAGATATGTACATTATGATGTGAGGGATCAAAAACAGCAGTAACCATTGAATTTTCATGCATGCAGACAAGTGAGCTGGAACATGACATAAGCTCTCTCAGAATTTTTAAATCAAATGACTGAGATGACAGTGATCATGCATATTGTGCAAAAAAATGTCATGTTGCCCCTCTTCGCACTATTTTTTTCCTAAATTCTTTACAAATAGGGATATTATTATGGGTTTGTTTTCCATATACAGTCTTACTTGTTGTGAAATATGCCCACATTTCTACCCCGGTCCTCTTCGGAGGTGAAACTGTATCACCACTTGTTTTGCCTTCCACCATATTCTGTAGCACTGTACATTATTTACATATACCTCAGATGTAAGTCATCTTTTCCATCATGTCATGTACTCTTTCTTGTTCAATGGTTCACAATGTTTTCTTTATTTTTCTTTATTTTTTTTTCTTATTTTTTTTCTGTTGTGACTCATACTGTGTGATGATGGTAAAAATATTTAAAAAGATGATATTAATGTTGATCATGATTTTTTTCATCATTGACACCATTGAATGTATTTTTTTATAATGCTTTACAGTGATTTTCAAACTTTTTTGGCCACCGCCCCCTTCACCGCCGGGCCAAAATGCCAACGCCCCCTCTTTACCCCTTTCCAACGAACGCTAGAACGACTATATTGCTAAATGTCTCAAGAATTGGTTGATTCATCAATCACAAACAGTTTGAAGACTAAAAAAAACAATTTTAATAAACAAAAAAGGTTATCATTTATTCTTCAATTACAACACCTTGAACTGAACTTGAAATAAATTGTAAAACTGAACGAGTAACCATTAACAACTGTCCTGCCTAATGAGATGGGTGGGTTTGGTGCATTGCAATCAGACTGTCAACATCAGGATGAAGGTTTGTCAGGAGCAGTCTCAGATCACCGCGCTCTGTGATGTTAAGTTTGTTTCTTTGTTTGGTGAGGAGCCTTGTCACAGCGCTGAACCCCCTTTCAACCAGGTAGGAAGTCGGAAAAGCAATGAAAAACAACTTGATGGCTTTCCATAGGGTTGGATAGCGTTTTGGGATCGCTGTTTGCATCCAAAAGGCTTGGTAAGAGGTTTTGAACTTTGGTTTCAGATCCTCATCATTTTGCAAACTTACAAGTTCCTCTTCTAGATGGGTTGGCACTTCTGTGCTGGGTTCAGTGAACGGATCGATCACCCAATCAGGGATTTCAAGAGAAAATATGTCGTTAAATCTGACTGACATATCTCTGTAGAGTTCTGCTAAATGAGCGCAGTACACGGCAATGTCATCGTCCTTCACTCCCGTTTCCTTCTCCAAGTTAGACAAACAAGGAAACTGACGGAATTCGCGTCGTCCAAGGTTTCTGCTGTAGAGCTGTAATTTTGAGAGGAATGCTGAGAGGACGGACTTGGCTTTGATTAACGAAGTCTCATCACCTTGCAGCTGCAAATTCACTTCATTGAATTTGTAAAACATTTCAGTGAGGTAAGCAATATCTGTCTTACTCGATTTCAGTTTGTCGTAAAGCTCAGGATTGGGTTCTTGAAAAAAATCCAGAACACTGTTAAACAGTGTGTAAAACCTTTTTAAACAGTTACCTTTTGACAACCACCTAACTTCTGTATGGAGAAGCAGGCATTGAAAATCTTCGTCATTTTCAATACACAGCTGATGGAACAGTCGAGAATTGAGAGCATTTGCTTTGATTTTGTTGACTGCAGTAATCACAATAGATAAGGATTTATTTAGCTTCTCACTCAAATTCTTTGCCACTAAGTGTTGTCGATGGATCACACAGTGAACTGTGAGGACTTCCGGAACAGCTTTCTTCAAATAACTTAGAAATCCACGGTGGCGACCAACCATGGACGGGGCGCCATCTGTAGCACATGAGATGATGTTTATAAGTGGAATGCTTTTTCCCTGGAAATAGTCCTCCACAGCTCGGTACAGTGATTCTCCTTTGGTATCTGTTTCCAGGAGACGTGCAAACAATAATTCGTGACACAAAGATCCATCCTTGATGAAGCGTACATATGCAAGAAGTAGTGATTGATTTCCCGGAAGAGTGGATTCGTCCAATTGCAAACTAAACTCAGTTGTCATCAACATCTTACAGAGAGTCTCTTCGACGTTTTCAGCCATTTTGTCCACTCTTCGTTGAACTGAGTTGTCACTGAGAGGAATCGATTTTATGATTTGTTCAGGAGATTTGTGCAAAACTGTTTTAATAACCTCTTTAACTGCAGGCAGAATCAAGTCTTCTCCGATAGTGTGGGACTTGCCGGCTTTCGCTATCAGCAAAGAAATGTTGTAAGAAGCCTTCAGACCGTCATCTGAATTTTTCGATGAGGAAATAAACATATTCATTGTTTTTCGCTTCAGAAATTGATCTCGAAGAGTTTGAAAGAACGCCAATGTTTTACCGGATTTATTGGGATGAATCTTCTGTAAATGTTCGAGGAGCCTAGACGGCTTCATTGCTTCATTTGAAAAGTTTTTCTCACAAACCAAGCACATGGGTTGTTGCGGATTGGTCGGTGATTGTATAAATCCATACTTCAAGTACTCTACAGAGTATTGCCTGCACTTCTTTTTCGATGTTCCTGAAGCTGCCATGGTTATCCCTGAAAAAAATGCAAACTGTTTTTAGAGCCAAAAAATTTCGTTTTTAGATAGCATTGAGCTTACCGTCTAAAATGATTTCTGTCGTGATGATGAGAAAATCGCGCACGTATAGTTGCTTTCTGGCAGCTATAAAAACTGACTTGCATCTGGAGAGAAGCTTAAATAAATAGAAGACAGGCGCCTCAGATATTATTCGCTAATTTCGTTTCTTTAAATAGACCAATGCGCAGTTCACCTCGAATCATAAAAATTGATAGCTGATGCATTAAGCCGGTCGCTGTGCGCATACGTCTGTGGTTAAGCGTTGCCGGCGCGCTATTGTGTGCTCCTCTGCGGCTGACTGGATGGTGGTGGTTTCCCCAGTCGCCTGCATCGACGATAAACTCGCGACAGTTAGTGATATACGGTATATGCGCGCTGCTCGTGAGCGCTCGAGCAGACAACGTTTCTTGTTTCAATAAAGCTTGTTTTTTGTCGACTTTTTATTACAGACAATCAATTTTTCCGGTCTTTCTACAAACACCAACGTCACATTTCAATGTAATTGCTCAATCGCCCCCCTTCACTATTTCAACGCCCCCCATTCGCCTGTTTATTCGTCAGCGCCCCCCTGAAAGTTCACACCACCCCCCGAGGGGCGGTACCGCCCACTTTGAAAACCACTGCTTTAGAACACCAATTAATATTATTCTAAAAGCATCCTTTACATCTGAACAACATGGTTTCTTTAGGGATTTTTCAAAGTTACAGGTAAAAATAAGACATTATTAAGTAATTCCCGACAAACATTTGAGGTTAAGTCCAAGTTCAGGTAGCTTGACGTTAGCCAATGTTGATATAATCATCACTAGTTGGTGTCATTTTTTCACTGGAACATTCTAAAGAGATAAACCATCAAAGTTCAAAGCTCTTCTTTTCGAAATCATCTGGCCCAATAGGTAGGCCCAGATTTTGCATGTGATAAAACACTTCTGGTCTTTGCTTCAGTCCCCCTACTATTTTTCCAGTTTACACATACAGCTGCGATCTCCTCTCCATTAGTTTCTCGTTGGCGGAGCCCGAAGCAGAACTGTTGAGCTGGATCTTGTTGCCGTCAATCATGTCCTTGGAAGAAATTTCAGGCGAAGTTCTGGCAACACTGGAGATGGAAATGCTGACCTCCAGCTTCAGCAGCTTCAGGAGCTTTCGCTTGTAACCCTTGCAGGCGAAGAAGTAGACAAAGGGGTCCAAGCAGGCATTTAGGTTCATCAGACACACCGTGATGTGGAGCGACACCTGGAAGGCGGTGAGCTCTACGCAGTCCGGGCTTGTTACAAGCTTGCGGGCCATGTACTGCAGGATGTTGATGTGGTAGGGACTGTAGCAAATCACGAAGACCAGGGACACGCAGCAGATGACGCCAATGGCCTTGCGGCTGCGACCCGACTTTTCCGTCAGGTGGTTGGTCTTTGCTGTGGAGTGGAGTTTGGAGCAAAGGATGGAGTAGCACACCAAGATGGTGATTACGGGGATGACATAACCGAGGAAGACGGCGCCGATGAGGATGGTGGCAATGTGGTCCACCTTCTCGAAATTAGGGTATTCCATGCAGGTGATGAAGCCATCCGGTTCAACGTTGGTCATTGGCATGCTAAGCAGTGGGAGGGTCTGCGCCAGGACCAGAAGCCAGACGCCGACACAGATGTACCGCACGTTGCTAACGTTGCGCAGACGGGAAAAGCGCAGCGGCAGGACGACGGCGATGAAGCGGTCGATGCTGAGACAGGTCATGAAGTTGACACCGGCGTAGGTGTTTATGTAAAAGATGAGGCCTGAGATTTTACACAGAGCCTCACCCAAGGGCCAGTGGAAGCCTAACGCATAATATGTGATCCTCACGGGAAGCGAAAGCGTAAAGAGTATGTCTGAAATCACCAGGTTGAGAGAGTACAAAGTGGTGGAGTTCATCTTTTTCAGGTTGGGGCGGATGACGTGCAATGCCAGGGCATTGCCCAGCAGGCCCACCAAGAAGACCCCGCAGTAGACGAGTGGCATGAAGATCCTGGCGTAGTTCCTGTGTGCATACAGGGTGTCGCAGGTGGAGGTATTGTTGGCGGATGGGGCTGATCTCATCTTGACGTTTTGATTCTGTGGAAGTGAAACAGAATAAAACGGTTGGTTAATGGTAAAAAAAGAAAAAAAAAGTCCCTTGTTGTTTTACCCTTTGCCTTGTTAAACCACAAGGGCACACATGATCTGAAGAAGCTTTAAAAAGAAAGTAAGCTGATTATCGCTCTTTATGGTGAGTAAAAATGCTGCCTTGTGACATAGCAGTTGTTTGACAGTGAAAATTTAACTGAAGTAAAAACTGCTACAAACACATCAATCAATTTGTTTTCTAGATGGCTTAGAGAAGTCAGTCACCTGGAGCCTAACTCGGCTGATTTTAGGCAATTGCTAGAGTACACCTTGGTTACCAATCAAACGTAGGGCACACCTAGACAAACAACCAGCTGTGCTCACATTAACACCTGTGGAGCCTTTGACGTCTTCAATAATGAGAGTGAAACTACCGTGCATATTTTTGAAATTACGAGAAAGGCTAGAGGCAGACGTGACATGACAGGATATAACAGGAGCTAGCCATTATATAAATATAAATTACAAATACATTACTGTACTAATATCATGAATAGGGTTGGACATCGTTTGAATTCAGATTATTGCAGTTTTGATTTTTCTGTTCCATTTCGCATTAAAACACATATTTTTGGACAAATCATACCTGTTTTTGAACTTTACTAACAGTTACTCAAAAGACTAGTTATAACCAGTAGCTATAGTAATATTATCCTAAAAACCTTGAGAAATTAAACTAAAGCAGCAGTTAAAGCATGCTACAATTCCCTGACGGATGGGCTAAATTACTGTTGATATTCTTGAGGGGGAAAAAAATCATACATGAAAGACAAAGCCACATCTGAAGGGCAAGCAAAGAAATGTAATCATTTAAGCAGTGCACTGTTTATAACCGTATATGAATTCCCATATGCAACCGCTGTGTACGCTATAAAGTTAAATGTCAGCTGGATACATAAATGTTTGTGTTGATTTGCTTTTTTTCAGCGTGTCATACTTGTTGGACGTACTCAGACGGTTCTCACTTGGGGTCCGGATGCGCAACAGTTACACAAGTCTCCAGTTTAGGCAAACGACTGGGCCAATATATATATATATATATATATATATATATATATATATATATATATATATATATATATATATACATTCTGTGCTGTGCTTCGTGTGGTAAGGTGAGCCACATTAATTTCAGATGTTTATTGCATATCAACAATAAACCACAAACAAATGCAGAAAATAGGTGTCAAGCTCCAGTCCTCGGGAGCTGGTATCCTGCAGTTTTTGAATGTTTCTCCCCCCAACACACCCCATTTAAATAATTAGCATCATTTTTAAAGTTCTTTTGAGCTTTCTGATTTGCACTTATTTGAATCAGGTGCGTTGGAGAGAGAAACATCAAATACATGCAGGATACCGACCCTCAAGGACCAGATTTTGACACTTTTGCATTAGATTATGTCTGTAGCTGCTCTCTCCCAGACACTCACACATAGACCTAGTGAGGGCATGCAGCACCTCACCAAGTCCCACCTTTTCAAGACTCTAATGCAGACACTAACATACAGTGTATAAGAAAATATGTGTACTGTATTTTTAATGAGTTGAAATGCAGCGTTGGGAGTAATTTAATTTCTGTAATGCAATACTTTTGGCTGTAATGTGGTAAGTGTGGTAGTGTGGTAATGTGGTAGTGTAGTACATTATACACAAAAATTGTAATATTTTACTCGTTACAAATGAGAGTAAGGCAATGCTTTACAATGTATTTTTAACGTGAAAGTGGTGGGGCTTTTTTTTTCCAAATTGGCCAAAAAACACAGCAAGATCGGAGGAGAAAAGTCCCAGGCAAAATGTTTAATTTCTATAATTAGTGCTGACTACAGCAGAGATAAAAGCGGGACCAACAGACGACAGGTTGAATGTGGACAATACGTACACAAAATGGACAAACACTCATTTACTTTCAGTTAGTCAGAGATAAAGATAAGATTAATATAATAGTTACAATAGGTGCACATTGTGCGTGACACCTAGAGCCGTCCATTATAAGAAATAGCACCAGTAATTTGACAAACCATTGAGTGGTGCCATAGTAACCGTGAATTTAGTGAAAAGAAAACACGCAGATGATTGAGAGTGAGGATTAAACAACACTGGCAAAATTATCATTCTACTGCTCATTCACTTCGACTTCAAAATATGCTGCCGCTTTCTACAGTGGATTCACCAGCATTTCGAAACCTTGTCAGTGAGATCCCTGTCGCAACCAACAATAACAATGTAAACTAACACTAATTTTCACAGTAGAATTGCTATTATTTAGAGTCTATAAATAGTTCTGGTCAATTTGTATCAAGATGAACCATAAAAAAACTCATGTTAAACAGTACACTAAATGCAATAACGATGATGTAGGCTAGGTGCTAACATCAGCCCTATGGAACAATCTGTTTTTGAAACTTCTGTCCCTAACCTAAGCCAAGTGCACTTAAATTTTATTATGAACATTAAAATTCTGGATTGCACAAACTGTTTCTGCCTAAAGCATACCAAATGCATCACTATGCTGTTGACCTAGTAATAAATGGATTAAAATTAAAAAAATAGTTTAACTTTTCTTTAATGGAGAAAAAATGATACTGTGTACTACCCACAACCTAGTTTTAACCATCCATTCGAATTCCAAGTCAATTTTATGCTCACGGAGAATATGTTAGCCACATCGTGGGTTGTCAACCTGGCCCACCGGAAGCCCACAAACAATATCTGGCGACCTTCGAAAAAAAACATTTGCACACGAGGAAGCGGGTCTGCCCTGTTGCTGTTTGTTTGAGTTGGGTGGCACACTCAAGCAAGTCTATTTTACATGTCAAATTTCACTTTTTAAATGATCGATTATGTCTTTGAGGTTTTGTGACCACTAACATTTATTTTCCACACATTTTGCTTCATGGCCAAACTGATAAGAAACTGACATAATATTAAAGAAAATTATTAAACAAGGTGACAATACTTAACAGTAAAGGTCGTTATCCTACAAAACTAATTGCAATACTGTCAAACATCTTTATTTTGTTGAATTTTGTGATTGGCTTCTTGACATATTCTCCTAGCAACAGAAATAAGCTTACCTCAAAGTTGTGTGGTCTCTGCTTTGGCTCCACCGCACATGGCACTAAGTGTTCGACTCAACCAGGCGGCTTCTCTTTCACTTGGCCACATGCACAAAACACGACGGCTGATTTGCTGCCAGTGACCGTGGTGACAAAATATCCTGTTTTTGCACACACCCACACACAACCATCCGCCACCACCCTGTCCATCACTTTTTTACCATGCTCCCACTCCCTTCTTACATGTACTTAAAAAATTATTAATCATTAAAGCTATTGAAAATTGCTAGTTGATTCAAAAGAAATACCCGTTGTTGCACTTTTGGGAGGAAGTGGTTACAGCTGCATTAGAAGCTTTGCCACACTTCCCAAGTCACTGCTCAATAAACAATATTCAGTTTCAAATGCTGCTGAATGATCTATACACTCACATTTGATTATTTTTCAAGTTTATAAACAGTGCACAGATTTGTTTGGCAACAGTGTAAAAGTTTGTTATCTGATAGACATTGAGCTTATTTACTATCTTTGTCACTTTTTTTGTCAGTCCTCCTTGTCATACTACATTTCTTTTTCTTTTTTTTCCAAATTGCACAGTAATTTTGATTTTACTTCAGCATTACCTTGGATTAATGACGACGTGACAGTTAGGACTAATGTTCATTAAATATTCGGGTTATACTGAGTCATTACAAAGTATCTAATAATGGCAGCCCTTTATTGATGTTTCACTTAAAAAGGATAAGGATCCAGATTCAGGAAGCTCACAGATTTTTTTGTTCCCAAATTTAACTGGAGCTTTGGTCCTACAACTTGTAAACATTCTCCCAATTATTTTCTCAGAGGTTCAAACTGGATTTATAAAATGAAAAATCAATCTTATATATATATAAATATATATATATATATAAATATATATATATATATATATATATATATATATATTATATTTGTCACCGAGGGACCCCGAGCCCGAACAGGATGCGACCGACAACCGAGGGGTTGGGTTCAAAGAGTTTATTACAACAGAAAGCGCACGTCTGGCGTGGAAAATAAGGGTGTCCAAATAGGGAACGGGAAAGTACAAACAAAAGTCACAAAGTACGAAATAAGCGAGAGATGAGAACGTCTAGGAGGGATCAGTCCAACTGAGGAGTAAGGCAACGAGGGGGCAGAGGCTACAGGAGAACGACTAGAAACAAAGTAACAACAAAAAACATTAAGCGAGCAAAAATACAACTAGAGAAAAGTACCAACCAAAAAAATCACATGGAGAGGGACGCGAGGCATGGGAGTTCACTGGGCGCAGGGAGAATGGCGAAGGAATAACCCAGCGTCGCTCTCCTGTAGTGACCAGCCTTAAAAAGACCCTGATGGGTAATGGGGAACAGGTGCGCAAGGCTGGTGACCCCGCCCCCTCGTGGCACAATCGAACACTGCCTAGGCACAGAGCAAATACACACACGACAATATTATAATCTTCTAATATATATATATATATATATATATATATATATATATATATATATACAGTAAATAAATCTTGTATTTCAAGTACATATTGTGATTTGCTCATTTTACATTGAATAGTCCCTGATCAGGAGAACATGGGAGGCTAGACCTGGAATGACTTCTGATGTTTGATAGATAGCTGACCTTCACTCCTTTTGCGCCCCTCCGTTTCGTGAACACCTCACTCTTATTCAATTTAAGGTGATATTTAGGGTTCATTACTTCAACATATCAGTCTAATATTTGAAAAATGAGGCTAATAGTAGTGATAAATGCCATCTCTCGCCGCAATTTAACTCATGTTCTGTCAAACCTCTGGATTTAAAATCTCTATTTATTTTTTTAAATATTTTTTGCAAAAGAAGTCTCGATGACTTCTTTTCACCTGTGAAGCCCTTTGAGACTTTGATGATTCAGGGCTGCACAAATAACATTTGATTTGATTTGATTATAAGAAATAATATTCTTCAGTACAAATCTTCAGGTTACACAAGAAATGGGCCCCTTCCTGATGTTTTTTGACTCCACATGATAACACATTTATGGAATATCTTGGCCCCACCCTCTTCTGTGTCTCTTTTCCTCTCCTTTTTTCATGCAGTACCCTCTCTTCTGTAGTTGTGGTAGCATACAACAATTACATTTCAGGCACTACTATGACTAAAAATGAGGATCTGCTCCAAAGTCATTTTTTTGACTTTTCATTTTTATTTGAGTATTTTACCCATTTGTGGTTGTTCATTGTGCTTTTTTATTTTCTTTATTTTTATTTTTTTGGGTGGGGTGTATTTTGAAGTAAAAAAAAAAAAAAGGGCAGTAATCAGCCTATCACCAAGTTTTGTACAATGTGGTGATAGACTGAATACTGCTATGGAAAGTGAAGTGTGTAACTATTATATCACATCAAATATTTTTTGGAGGTTCTAATGTTATGGTAAATGGAGTGTAATTAATTTAATTGGTGAAATACTGTAGATACTATATTGATGCATCTACTAATCAGATCTGTGTTTTATTGTGTTTTTAACCTGTATGTGATCAGTTCCAAAATCCTGCTTGAGTAAATAAGCATTACTAAACTACTACTACTTTCCATTCAGTCACAGTCTTCACAAAGATGAGACAATTGTTGCTGTAATGCAAAGGTAACATTCTATAGTGAATGTCAAAAAAATTGTGCAAGGTTATTGCTAAAACAATGTACTGATAATTACGAATGGTCCTTTAACATGACATGTTAATTGTTAATTGTTTATTAATGTGCTTATGTGTAAACTTCGCTCCTTGCTACAGTTCTTGCATTTTTTTATTTTTTTATTGGGGGGGCACATTGTGTAGGTTTACCTAATAAAATGGTCATTGGGTGTTTTTCTTCATAACCATGGCTGCTCTCCCGCTCAAAATCAGGATAACCTGACAAGCTATAATTTGAGAAATGGGAGGGACTGTTTTGATAAGCACTTACAAATGTAGCAGAAGTATTCTCTGCGCTAATGAGCGCAACCGTCGTTTGTTCAAAACAAGTCCGGCGGAGAGGCAGAGGAAGCGCTCTGACTTCCTCATGGCCGAGACGTGTGCTTGTGACTCACTGGGGGCCTCTCAGACAGTCATGCCCCTCGCTGACAGGCTGTGCAAGGCCTGCTGTGCCGCCTGTGCTATTTTTACACAACAATGCCTGAGGAAAAAGTCGCCAACTATGTTCTCACACTTGCTCCTGCCTTTCGTATTTTCAACATGCCACAAGTTATGATGCTAGTGGTGACAAAGTGAATGGGGGGGACAATGCCCCTGAGCATGTCATTCTCATCATTACTGGGCACATCCTGCATTTAATAAAGGAAGTCGTGAGGGAGACACTTGTCAAAGGAAATCCTCTGTTGAAATTTGTTCATTTTAATGCGTATTTTCTGCCTCACATGTTCTCATTCAAAGATCTGCATATGTTAACGAGAACTTTGAAACCATCAGTACTATATTAAAAGACCAGGGAACAAGACTAAGGTCAATCTGCATTAGCTCAGTCTCATTTATTTTGACAATATTTATACACTACATGGAAAAAACACACAAAAATTAATTTGATTAAAAAAGACATCAAATACACCATTCCCAGCTATGCTGATTATTAAATATATTAATGCTTAAATTGATACAGATATGCTTTTCAAGGCAAAGTTAGCTGCAATATGTTTAGCTCTGACTAATCAAAGGAAAAAAAAATATGTTGTCATCATCAATGGTCAGCTCTCCCTGGCCAAGTGAAGAGAAAAAATTAAGTCAGAATGATCGGCTGCTGCAGCTTGGTGGAAGACTGGTTAGCACTCCTGTCTCACAGTTCTGAGGTCCCAGGTGGAATTCCAGCTTTCCCTGGCCTTCCAGTATGGAGCTTGCATGTTCTCCCTATGCTCGTGTGGGGTGTCTTCAGGCATTCTGGCCTTCCCGACATCCCAAAAACATTCATGGTAGGTGTGTTGAACACTCTAAATTGTCCTAAGTTGTGATTGTGAGTGCAAATGTTTGTCTCTGTGCGCCCTGGCTGGCAACCAGTCCAGGTTGTTCACCGTCTACTACCCAACAACAGCTGGGATAGGCGCCATAGTGTTATGAGGGGGCATTTATTTGAGTCGGACAAAGTAGGACACCACAGAAGGCCTAAGTGTGAAATGGACAATCTGCAAAATATATACCATTCAAACATCTCCCTGGAATTATTGTTGCCTGTCAAGTCTTCATAAGCAATTTAGTTAGGGAGCAGCAGTTGTTTGAATGTTAATGTTTAGAGCAGGGGTGTCCAAAGTTGGTCCTCGAGGGCCGCTGTCCTGCATGTTTTCCAGGTTTCTTTTCCTGACACACCTGATTCAAATGATCAGGATCGTTATCAGGTTTCTGCTGAACTTGCTGATGAGCTGAATTTGAATCAGGTGTGTCAGGAAACGAAACCTGGAAAACATGTAGGACGGCGGCCCTCGAGGACCGACTTTGGACACCCCTAGTTTAGAGCAAATGTTGTGGGTCACAAAAGCAACTCACAATCTCTTCTCATTTGTAACACTTTTTTATTAGTATTAACGACATCACTCTTGACTTTGACGTTGGTGAGTGCAGTGCACAGATAAACAAGCGTGACACTGAGCTGATTTGTTCAACATGCGGTTGAGATAAGATTGCAATATTTGCACAGGAAACGACTGTGGCTTGCTCCGTGTTTCGAACAAAACGACACCTCAACACTCTCAGCAGACTGGTTCTTGTTTGTATTAAACCCTTATTAACGAATTGAAACAAAAAAAATAGAATAAATAGCTTTATTCAAAGCCCTCAATGTTGACTAGCCAACAAAACTAAATTCATTATGTTTACAATGTAATGAAATAATGGAGTTGTATCAAACATTCCGTCTTGATAAAGCTAACATGATGATACAGTTAATGTCAACTTTGTGAGAAAGCAATGCATTAATCAGCATCTGTTGTGGTTTATTCGGACGCATCATTCTGAAAAATTTGTCTACTATATTTCTGTCATTTCAATTCTAAACATGGTGAGCAAAATAGTGCAGATCTTCCACAATTAGAAACATTTTGTTAAATCAGTACTTCTCTGACAGTGTTAATCAAATACACCACTCTGATTTTCCAAAATGTACTCCTATAGGATATCATGGAAATAGACAGGCTCTTTTTCAGGTCTTACTGGTGTAACACCAAAATAAATAAATACCGTAACCTTAAAAGAATTCCTGAATGTACCGGTAATACAACTAAACCTAGTCTACCTTAACTTATAGTATGGTGATACTGAGTCATCGATCTGCAGCAGATTAAGGGACTAAACATGTCTGAGCTAGCCATTTTGCAGGGTTCGGGATCGATTTCATGAGTGCTGATTTGAAATTCAGCATATACATTTTATCTACCGTGTGTTTTACTTTGTACTTTAATATGTACCTGTAGCAAAAAGCAAGGCCTGCAGAGTGATCGATCATCATTAACAGTCCATCAAATAGCTACACTTGCTCTTTTATCTCTTACCTGTTTCCTATCTGTCCTCACCTGTTTGGCATGGCAATCTGCTTTCTACTTAAAAATCATGTCATGCGGTTCACGGTTTAATAAAGAGATAAGAAGAGCCACCTCAGCTCATTGATTGCTCATGAGAACACCATTATGAGAGGTTCCTTTCGTATATATATACTGTATATATATAAAATCCATGTCTGATCCAACCATGTTCACAAACGGGGGCATTACGATAAGATTTATTCAGTGTTAAGAACTCATCAAGCACTCCAGTTTGTGTTGTTTACTTACCTGTATTATCATATTTTTTAATATTTGCTTTTAATTTGGAAGGCCTTGCTGTATTTCGTGTTTAGGTGCTCTTTTCATCCCAAACAGGTTTTTACCTTCTTGGTTTTTTCAAGAAAGTAGTAGACTGACCCAATGTTTTGAGTTTATCGTCATTTACACGCAGACGCAATAAGATGACATGTATTTTGTGTTAAGAATTCTTCAAGCACTATAGTTTTTAATATTCAGTTATATATTACTTTGTGCTTTTAATCAGGAAAGCGGCGCTATATTTCAGTTTGCTGTTTTTGCTGTTTTCTGAACAATGCATTGTTTTATATTCCCAAACCACAGAGAGCTGCAACATAAGGATGAAAGAGCCGCATGTGGCTCCAGAGCCGCAGGTTGCTGACCGCTGATCTAGTGCATGAATGTAAATAAATGAGCCAGGCTCATTTTTCATCTTTCCTAATACCGAATATTTAAACAAAATGCATATGTTTCGCGTTACCTGTGGTATGTGGCCTTTTTTTTGTTGCAGTATTTACAAACAGTTTTTGTCATATTTGCTAATATTTCACCATCCCTTACTTCAACTGGAAAACCAAACTATTGCCACTTGATAAAGAATAATCATGTCCATTTGATCAAGTTACCTCGATGATATAGCACTTCCTTTTTTAGATGCCATAGCTTAGCTGTGCATTTTATAACCTGTTTGAGAGATGTACATTACACACTCCAGTAAGAACAACAGGCATAAATACATGTCCCATTTGAGCGGTGTGCCTGTGGCATATGTGAAGCTAACTGTACATCTAGTCTGTATTTAACTTGAAGTACAGTAATCTCTTCCCTGCTAACATGACCACCCTCTGTCCATGCTGTACATTGTTTTGGAAACATCGCCACTGTCAATATGACCATGTGCTTTTCATCCCGCTCTACTCTTCTGTAAAGTCCATTATTTTTGAGTGAGTATATATGGAAATGTCACAGAGTCATGTTATGTGCTGTGTTGTAATGTTAAATGCTTTCTTTCAATGTTAAATATTTTCTTTGGTACAGTTATTTATTGTATTTATGTAGAGCGATAGGATGGAAGCATGGACAGGTGCAGCAGTTCTCAGTCCTTCAAATCGCCAATGTTGTTGTCTGTTTGAACAATAGTAATCGAGAACATTCTATTCTATTCTATTCTAGAAAAATATTACACAGGTATTTTGAGGGCGCTGACCACTATTGTTTGTCTGGGATCTGTTGCTTCCAGCTCCATTAAATCGTTTGTTGTTCAATTGTATCTTTATTACAGGTTTTTGGCTGTCTAAATTTTGAGCCAGCTTTCACAATCTCCACAGTGAGTTCCTGCCATTTATTAGGTGAACAAACTATGTTTTGAAAAACAAAAATCCTGTGATGATTGAAAACAGCCCAAAGGATTTTATTCACAAATAAATGCATTGTGATGGTTATAGTTTATAAGATGCCACGAGTAGGATCTTCACTTTGATTTACTGAAACCAAAAACAATTATTTTGAGTTTTTCTGAAATCAACAGAAAATAGAGTAATACTGTATGTAGTTCAAATATATATACATACATATCAGTTGTTGAAAGTTTATATTGTCCATCACTGTGAATCTAGGCTTGCCATCACCCTATGAAAACAAGGGGTAAAGGAAATTGTTGAATGAACGTATGCTAGAGCAGACAGGGTTTACTTGGACTTTCATGTAGTATTTGGGAGAACAGTGCCATACTCTGGCAGAAGAGAGTTAGTGCAACTACGGTGGTTGTTCGTCCATGCCCTTGCTTAGTGAGAGGAGCAAGAACGTTACAATTACTACAGGAAGACATGATAGGAAGACATGATATCAAGTGGCATAATAGAAGTCAGAACATTATCTTGTTGTTCTAGCAATTTAGCCACAGGGGCTGTCGGCAAGTTTAATTGGGACTGTCATTGTACTGACTTAATCCACCTCTTGATAACACCATCTTGACACAAAATAATACACTAAAAAGAACGTATTATCAAGGTGAATAGGTATAAAGAATGCCATTATTACTTAAGCAGGCTACAGTTACTTTTATCTCCTAAAAACATTCACAGACACTTACAGTTGGTACATGCCCATTGTTGTGCCTTTTATTGCCAACATATGTATTGTGGCGGACACTAGGACCATGTCTCTCACCCAGTAGGCATGTCGCTATGATCCTTTGATGCTTTGAACCTGTTGGCTTTGTCTTTGCTGTTTTGGACTTTGTTGTATCAGTTTTGTGTTGACAAGTGAAGAGTAAAGACGTATACTAAAACAGCATCGTGCGTTTCTTCATCTTGCCACATCCGGGGTCACCCATCATGTCGGGGTCACCAATGTGGCGAGGCGAAGAAACCACACGTTGCTGTGCTAGTGGAGATCTTTACTCTTCGCATGCTATCACAAAACTGATACAACAAAGTCACAAAACAGCAAAGACAAAGCCACATATGTATATTTTTTTTAATCACATGTTCTGCACATGCTGACATTCCACGATCTTACGAACACATTTATTGAGGGTCTAACATTTATTTGCTGTAGTTAGATGTAATCCTTCTGATCTTTCTCATTTCTCAAATTCTTCCAATCACTTTGCCGTCCAACATTACAATGCGTAGATTCTACAAATTCTACATTGTTAAAGAATGAAGCGAAACAATCTTGAGATGTGAGGGTTGAAGGCTGATGGGGGATTTAAACTCATTCATCATTTGTTTACAATGGACATGATTCAAATTGCGAAACTAGTCATGTTTTTCTGGAGTTGGTGGTTTCACACTATGAAAACAGCCAGCTAATACTTTTATTTTGGAGATTGGATGGGTAAGGTAAGGCAGCTTTATTTACACGGTACATTTGACACATAAGCAAATACTTAAAAAAAAAACTATGAGTTTTGCCAACACAACATTTCAAAACATTCAGAAGCAAAGCAGAGAAAACAAAAGTACAGTATCTTATAAAAATACAAGCATTGACAACGTTTACACAAAATAGAAAACTGAAAAAAAGTTATTATTTAAAAACAAAAATATATTTTTTTTCTTCAGTGAAAAAAAAAGAAGGAAATTGTAAAAAAAAAAAAAAAAAAAAAGCCTGCATTTAAAAGCCTTTACACTAGGGGCTGACTTCTCTTCTTTTGGCATTTTTTCTCTTTATTCTGGTCAGTGCACGAGCAGAATAAGCTGTTTGATGCTCCTTTGAGGGAGTCCAGTGAGAAGTCCGTAAAATAACCAAGTCCATTGATAATCTTGGATTAAAGCATGGATACGTTTCTCCTGGTCTGTGTGGAGCATGCAATCCTTGAGTCTGGATATAAGAAAGTCAGCTTCAGGAATTTGGGTGCTGGCCTGAGCTCTAATTTTAATGTACACAAATCACATCTTAGTATAACTTGCAGGGCTGGCTGAACTATGACAAAACATGAGACTTATAGTCAGTATCACAGTGGTTTTTATGCAGCATAAAAGCTGTTTGCACAATAATAATAAAAATAATAATAATGACACAAATGATTTGTTGTCAAGTTGTCAAGAGTCGGACAGACACAATGAAAATGAGAAAAGATAGTTGGAAAAATAGCATTTCATGTAAGTATTAAATGTAGACTCCTGCTAGGTAAGTGTTTGACTTGTGCCAACACACACACAAACACACAACACGCATGTGCGTGAGTTTGTATAGGAACAGGAGATGAGGAAGTGGGATTGGCATTCACCACAATGCCTCCCACGCTCGTAGAAATGCCTCTTACTGAGAAATGTTTCAAATGTTTTCCCCTTGTGACGTAGCTAAAACAGGTAGTTGAGGAGGGATTTTAAAATGCATTTATTTTGGTCAGTTTTGTCACAAATTCACTAAAACCTGCTTTATCCAAAGATTTCTTTAAACTTTACACAAAGAGAGCACTACAAATGTTAAGGTGTACCTAAACTACAGAATAGATGTGAAATGAAATGCCTTTTGTTTGTTGGATTAGGCTGTGTTGATATTGTCTTCTCAGCTACTGTTGCTGCTGTTCTCGGCTGTTTGGGAAGAGCTTGCGTCGGACGAAGTGCACAGGCAGTCCTTAAACAGGCTCATGAGTTGCTTCTTGTATGTTTTAATGGCGAAGAAGTAGATGACCGGGTCCAAGCAGCAGTTGAAATTCATGAGTGAGACGGTAATCTGTGACAAGATTAATACGTTAATTATTACTGTTATCAGTGGCCATTTCACTCTGCGGAAATGAGGACAGTGCTCTGTCAGTTCTCACAGGGACAAATGTATTATACTTTGCCTTCTATGTTCATGTTGTGAAAGTTGTAGTGGTAATATTAGGCCTGGTCGGAATTAGTCTTTAGCCTGGTAAAGCAAAATTCACTTTTAAAGCATGGGTGTTTACTGGTACACGGGTCTTTGTTTGAACATTAGAAACATGCTAATGCATTGAATAAATATGCTGTCAGAGATATTTGTCACAATGAGGGATGCATAATAACACTAATGATTTTTGGTAGAAGTGTCTCAACTTATGTATAATAAGTATAATGAAATAATGAAA
Source organism: Hippichthys cyanospilos (assembly GCF_059441005.1). NCBI lineage: Eukaryota > Metazoa > Chordata > Actinopteri > Syngnathiformes > Syngnathidae > Hippichthys > Hippichthys cyanospilos. The sequence goes on from NC_142373.1 coordinate 251,456, forward strand.
TGTTTTCATCTTATGTTTTAGCTGAGTGTGATATATTTTATTTTGAAAAACTGACCAGATTCTTTTTTATTCATTCCGATCACTTGAGACCCAAAATTGCACTCATAGGAAATCAAAGGAAAATTTCTTCTGGAAGGGGAAAAGGGACAATCAAGAAACAAGAGAAACCCCTTTAACTAACAAGACAAATAAATATTTTAATAGGCAATACCAGGAGTTCTACTTGAAATAATAATTGATCGCGATAAGGAGTTTGAGCGCTATTTTCTAACCAAATCAGGTGACTCTAGCATTGCTGTGCAGGATTATGATGAACATTGGGGTGTTTTTTTGTACTTCTGACAACCTGTTTTAAAAGGATGGCATTTTATGATGTTTAACTGATAAACTAATAACTTCTAGCATGTGGGGTAATTGTTTTTATTTCTCTTACCACCCTTAATAACAACAGGCTAATATAGCCACCTTGATCATATATGGCACAAGATTAATAAAGCAGATGTGCAATATGTTATCTCTTTGATATATTTTCTTTTTTTCACTGTCTAGTCACTATTTTTTCCCTTTGACGTAAAATGCCTTTGATGTAAAGTACAAAGAATTGGACAACATACTACACAAAGTTTAAATGAATTTACACAATGCATCCATCCAGCCATCCATCCACTTTCTAACGCTTTTCGGCTGCTTGTATCCGGGATCTCGTTGTTTCGATCGCGAACTTCAGAACTTTTGGTTCACCTTTTTATATTGCACAACGGACCGGTACAACGTCTGCAGCAGAGCAGATGCTGCTTCCATCCGCCTGTCTATCCTACCCTCACTAATGAACAAGACCCCATCATACTTGGATAGATAGATATACAGTAGGAATATAAAAAATTCCTTTGAACATTATTATGAAGAACACGGTTGATAAAGTGATTTCCCACCTGGGAGGACAACTTGAAGCCCCTCAACTCCTCACACGAGACCTTGTGGTGCATCCTTCTGCACATGAATTGCATCACATTGAGGTGATACGGGCTGAAGCACACAAGGAAGGTAACAAAGATGAGGAGGATAATGCCGCTGGCTCGTTGGTTCCTCCTCGACGCAGGGATCCGCTTGGCTGCCGCCCGCAGCTTCAAATGGATGCTGGCATAGGAGGCAAGGATGGCGCCAAGTGGGCAGCAGAACGAGAAGACGCAGGCCGGGAGCAGGAAGTGCGGCGTAAACAGGGAGCTATCGAGGTTGAAGTACTCCATGCAGGTCCTTCTGCCCCTGTGATGCTGCAGCATGCTGCGAAACAGTAAAGGAGCAACCTGAGCGGACACCAGAGCCCACACTAAACAGCATACCCAGCGGACCATCTTGACCCGTCGCAGACAGCGCAGCCGCTGAGGGTGAACAATGGCCATATAGCGATCCAGACTAATGCAGGTCATGAAGCCAATACCTGGGGGGAAGAAACACTAGCTTGTAAACTTTAAAAATTGAAACAAATTACGAAACCTACCACAAAATTACCAGAGGACGTTGACAAGAGAAGTTTTTATTTTTGATCAAGAAATAACTGATCGCTCTATATTTTTTGTTGTTGTATTATGTGGTAGTATTAGGTTACTGTTATGTATAATAATAAACAGTTCATAACAGTAGCATAATAACACTAGCATAAGCTAGTATGATTGATTGATTTTCCTCAAATTGGGGTTTTTGAGTTTTTCCTTCCCCTTCTGCGAGCTTTGAGCAGGGGATACTGTTGTGTACCAACGAAAAGATGTCCGTATAACTTTTTTTTTTCAAAAGAAGTCTCGACATGACCTCTTTTCACCCGTAAAGCCCTTTGAGACTTCGGTGATTCAGGGCTATAAAAATACATTTGGATTGATTGATTGATTGATAGTATGAAGTTAAAAATAGTAGTGGTAGTTGCATTTAAAAAGAAAAAAAAAGACTGCTCCAAAATGGGAGTTTTTTTTTTTTTTTTGCAAGGTTCATAAGTTAGAGCATTAAGTTTCCATTCCACCAGAGAGACACATTGTCATTCGGTGTTTACATTGTAATGGCTTGATGCCAGGCTTAAAGGTGTACTAGACTCTACATGTAGAGTAAAATTTCACCAAACTTTGGTTTTCAGTGTGCCTACAAATTTGCCAGTGGAGGTTGCTACAAACACTTATTGACGAATGTGATGCAACTTAGTTTCTACAAGTTTATTGGTAGAAAAATTGCCATCCGGTGAGCCTAGTTTAATACTGTTTAGGATGCAATTGTGTTGGAAATGTCCATTTTTTTCTCATTAATATTTTACCTGCTAGCCTTCATCAAACTATTACCACCACTTTGGCCGCCCAATTGATTGGAATGTGTGTATCAATATGCAATAGCCTTGCCCGTCTTGCTTACCTGCATATGTATTGGCGAAGAACAGGAGTGTACTCATCCTGCACAGGAAGTCACCGAAAGGCCAGTCAAAGCGCAGAATGTAGTAAACGATCCTGCCCGGCAGTGTTAATGTGAACAGAGTGTCCGATAAGGCCAGGTTTAGCAGGTATACAGAGGTGGAGTTCAATTTCTGCCGTCTCTGGCAAATCACCGCGATGACCAACACGTTGCTGCATGCGCTGAAGATGAACACTAGAGAGTAGAAAACAGGGAAGAGGACAATGGCAGCTTGCTGGTAGATGAACACATCACAGCTGCTCTGGTTGGTGGTGTTATCAGCAGCCATCTAACTAACGAAGGTTGCGGTAAATGGAAATAAGGAATTAACTACTATACTTAATAGGCAATAGTTGACTGCTTGTACTGCTGTGTGCGCTTCCACTCATGGCATCATGAGATTTAATACTTGGAAATACATTTGTCAGACACTCAGTTCCCACCCCCTTTTTTTTTTCACATGCACAGCCAACCAGAATTTTTTTTGTTTTTTTTGGATGGTACCATGCACTGTAAAAACTCATTTACTGCATTAAAATGCAAAATATTTTGAGTCAGATTAGAAATGATCAATATAAGTGCATTTTAATAAACAGATAAATAAATACTGTATACATATTAACAAGATAACATCAACAGAATACTGCAGAGTAAAATAGCAGCTCAAACTTAAAATCAATACTTCGATAGCATCGTCTTCTGTCTTCTTTTGTTTGAGTTATACTTTTTTGAACATATAAATGCATTGCATAAAATCCATATATACAATCAAGTATATATATTTATATATATATATATATATATATATATATATATGTGTATCTATGTATGTATGTATCTATGTATGTATGTCTGTATAGATAGATAGATAGATAGATAGATAGATAGATAGATAGATAGATAGATAGATAGATAGATAGATAGATAGATAGATAGATAGATAGATAGATAGATAGATAGAGTTACAATCTTGGAAATATAACTCAAACCAGTACACTGACATTGACATTGATGGAACAAACAAGCTATTCAGCTGTCAGAGCACACTTACAATAACGAATGAAATCCTGAAACAAATGTGCTTACCAACAAACTATTAACTACATGAAATGAATGAATAAGCAAATATTTTTAAATTAGAAAGTAACAAACTTGTAGCTAATTCAAACCAGAAATCTAATCGACTAACTTATACAACCAAAATAGCAAAATGATTCAAAACGAACATTTCAAAATACTCAATACTCAAACCATCCAGATAATTCAGGTCAAAGATCCCCAAAAGATTTTGTGAATAACCAATGTACACCTAACAAAAACCAAACATGACAATGTGCCAATGATTACTGCAGCATTTTTTGCAATGCAGTACAATGTGGTTGTATTAGCTCGGAGGCTAGCACATGTGCTTGTGAAAAGGTTAACTCAAGGTGTCATGTGTTTGTGTGTGTCAGAAGTGGTAAATGGAACATGTTTTTTCTATGTATTTTTTTATTTTAAGAACTTACATTCATGTGGTATACCCTAATTTACCAGCAACACATGCACATTGTGCAAAACGCCAGTTTTCGGAGAATGGTTCAAAAGATGCAGATATATACTGTGATAACTATGTGGCTAACCAAGCCCCATTTCAGCAACATTTAAATGTGCATGTTGTTGTTGGAAAGATGCCAGATGTTGAGGTGCTCTTGAGCAGAAACTATGCATCACACGTGTGTGACAACTCATCCCAAAATATACTCAGCTACTTGATACAGTGGCTGACATTAACATTAATGCTGCAAATACAGAAATTAGGCAAATGAACAGGCAAACAACAAAAAATACAACTGGAAACAAAGAAACAAACAGAATAAAATAAAAAGACACACAAAAACAACAGCTGTAAACGTAAATGCAAACAATCAAAGAACATAACTGCCAAAAATGAATGACACCTGTTAGGCAAACCACTACCTAATCCAAAACAGAGAGGTCTCCGAAGAAAACAGAACCTTTTGTGTTCCGTGCTTCCAGCTATTAAAAACGAATTTGAAATGATTTTGTTTCCTCACAAGCAAAGCAACACAACCTCCCTTACCGAGCCACTGCGGTTACTGTACTACAGCTTGAATGAGTAAAGTGATTATAAAAACTGGACATAATGTAGTATCACGTCCAGCGACGTCACAGGTGGTGTAATCGAAATAGATGGCCTCCACTCGGCAAAAGGTTACACACATTGTCAGCAGTCAGGTGTGGTTATCACCTGCGTTCGGTTGCAATGACGGCACGGTGCCATGCATAGTTACTTACTAATCATTTATCCTATGAACAGTTGAACTTTCTCTCACATTCTTGTTATTCTGTAAAGTCAACAGTAACTTATAAGTACACTGAGTAATTAGGTCATGTGAAGCACCTTGTGGTGTGGTGTGTGTGTGCGTTGTGTGTGCTTGTGTGGTTGTCTTTCTGGGCTGATGAGTGTGTGACGTGAAAGGTCTCAGGAAATTGAAAGTGACGACCCAGCGTGGAACTGGTATGGAAGTCACTTCTCAGAAATGTGACCTTTCTCTGCTGGTGAAGGCAAGGGTGGCCTTCCAGAGAGGGGGGTGAGGTCAGGAGGGTGATTTGAAGAGAATTATACAATAATAGTCAATGGTGAAACTGCGGCCCGAGACAGAACACCTCCCCAGAGGCTGTATCGTTTTAAAGACGCCCTCATGGTGAAGGTGGACCAGTCTGCTGTGTTGCTGACCCAAACTGGAATTGACTTGTGGTGACCGCAACATGTGTGCGGGTGCCAGCATGGTTCCACAAACGCTGCCTTGGCAAATTTGGGATGTTTTTCTCTTCTCGAGTACATCGCGTGCGAAGCAAACTTCTCTGTCATTTTGTTTGTGTTGGGGGCAATACTGTTAAGTCTTTTGTTTTTTGTTTTTTTGTGAGAAGAATTTTTCAAAAGTTACAGATTCCACATAATACAGTGCAGTATGCAGATCTAGACCATCCAGGGATTTTAACTGCTTTGATAGTCGGTGAGTCGTCCACTTGAATAAACACACAAAGAATTAATTCAAACAGGCTTAATAAATCAAACAACAAATGAGGCCATCCACTAAATTGAAGTAAGCATTCCAACAAAGGAGCATATCAAATCATTCAGGTCAGCAAGAAAACCGATAAATTCACGACTTTCAATGAATAAACTCTAAAAAAAAAAAAAAAAAAAAAAAAAAAAAATTTAAATAAATTACTTATTGAACATCATAAATATGGAACAAAAGCAAATTATCATTGAAGACTACATTTTCCATATGTGTGGTTAGCACATCCGCCTCACAGTTCAGGGACCTGAATTCAAATCCTCCTTACTCCGGCCTTCCTTTGTGGAGTTTTCATGTCCTCCACGAGCCCGCGTGGCTTCTCTTCTCCGGCTTCCTCCCTCACTCTAAAAATCATGCATGGCAGGTGTATTGGACATACCAAATTGTCCTTAGGTGTGATTGGTTGAATTGGCTGGCAACCAATTCAGGGTGTCCCACGCCCGAAGTCAGCAGGGAAAGGCACTAGCAAGACTGTGACGCTTGTGAGGATAAGTGAATCTAAAAAAAAAAAAAAAAAATGGATGGATGGATGGATGGATGGATGGATGTATAAATACTCAGTACCCTGCGCTGGGTTGCCCAATGGTTCAGAAGTGTCCCCCAGGTGAACTGTAATCAGCTCCAGCTTTACACAATCCACAATGGTTGAATTTATTAATTTGTTTACTTAAAATAAAATTGATTAATTATATTAAAATATTAGCACTTAGGTAAAAAAATGTTATCGTAAAACTAGAACCAGAAACGTGCAATTAAATAAAAAACCGCTAGAGGGTAGGCAAACACAAGGAATTGTATACATATAGAACAGAAGCTAGGTAGGTAGGTAGGTAGGTAGGTAGGTAGATAGATAGATAGATAGATAGATAGATAGATAGATAGATAGATAGATAGATAGATAGATAGATAGATAGATAGATAGATAGATAGATAAAAGAACTAAATAAATTGCTGCAAAGAGGGTGAAAAAGACTGGTAAGACTGGTAAAAAAAAGAGAGGAGCAGTGTTAATAAAAAGAATACACTTTCCAGCATAAATTGCAGTCGTGGAATTCTGAATATGAATATTGCATATTTTAGTAGTTCATTCATTATAATTAATTATGATTTATAAAAACGAGAAAAAAATAAATTATATAATTAATAAATGTGTATGTGCGCGTGTGCTTGTGTGTATGTTCATGCATGCACGTGCAAAAGCAGACTGCTGGACATACTGCAGGGCACATTGTCAGGGGGGCCTCATGTGGCTCGTGTCTGGTCTCATCATCACCACACCAACACCCCCTCTCCCCTATACCCAACATCCTCCACTCTCCCACCCCGACATCTGTACCACCACCGCAACCATCATTGCCACCACACTCCGATATAGATACTGCTCACTCTTTTGCTTGTCTCCTTCATTGCTAAGCAGCTTTGTGTTATTTTGCATACTTCTCTATTCATAATGACTTTTTGCAGACATGTCACACTTTAATCGAGACCTCACATTATTTATAGGACATTTTGAAAGCAACAATACCGGCATATAAGATACAGTACATAAAACTAAAACGAGACAAATGAAAACAAAGAGGGTTTAAAAATGATATATAATAAAGACAGTAAATACAATACAGCATTGAAACAATACCAAGCTTTATGTTTGGCTGGAAGCTGAAGAAAAAACAACAGTACCTATTTGCTGTCCAATTTAAACTCAGTCAACTTACTTTTGGCTTTAAATGAGTTGGCTGGGCGCCTAGGTCAACAAGATGAGACGTAAAGCACAAGGGCCACTCGTACCAAAAGCTAAACGTCTGTGTTTTCTTCACTGAAATTCAAGAAATGTTATGCCTTGCCTTTGATTTCCTCCAGATAGGACAAAAGTGGCATTAAGGAGAAAGCGTCCATTTTGCTTAGCGGAACAAAGATCTGGCCGTCAACCACATAGCTGTGAAAAGAAATACCATGCTTTCTTAAGGAACCCAGAGGCAGCAAACACAATGAAAACAGCAGGGACCCCAAAATTGAACCCTGTGGAACACCATTCTACAGTGGGACACTCCTGCCAGCCAAACTCTTCTTGAGCATTACCACTACTACCCACCTAGCGGTGCTAACAAGCCAACAGAATACTGTGGACCACCATTTCAAATGCTGTAGTTGGGTCCAACAGAGCAAGACACACAGACGCAATTTGTTGTTCGCTTATACAGAGTGCACTAAAATTGAGTTTCATTTTGCACTCTTGGCACTCCAAATGGGTACACAGTGTTCCAGTCAGGCAGTTGTACAAGCCTCAGTGTCTCTACATCATCCACAGTGGTTGGGCAGCATTAGACTCACCTCACTCGGCATAATATAAATCTGCAAACCTATAGAATTCTCTCAATAATGCCAAATCATCATACACATGCAGAGCAACTTAATGCTGGTGCCGTCAAAACATTTTGATAAATGAGAGCTTCGTTAATTAAGGTCTGTCATTAATTGATCTAATTCATTTCTTTTTAATCCCCCCTTAAAAACATCTGAGAAAAAAAAACTTCAACCATCTTCTTTTTTTTAATTTGGATAAATGGTATGATGGCAGATTTTTATCTGGAGATAAAAATGCATATCGACCTTTCGTTTTGACCATCAGGAGGACTAGAGCTGTATTCTTTTATCAATTGTCAAATAATTACAAAATAACATTGAAACCAAACATCGCCCAGCCTGTCCTTTGCACACTTGCTCAAACGTGGGGATGTTCTTGAATTTAGTTTGACAGAGAGTGTTGCTATGGGTCTCTATGTTAGATTTTTTTCTTGCTATCATTAATTGTGACTTCAGTTGCAGCTGGGTGCTTTGCATTTATGTGGTAAGCTAAACTTGAGCTTCTTCTTTGGTAAGCAAGTTTTTCCTTATGAAGAATGCATATCACTCAACTTTTACCCAGTATGTTGTCAGGGCGGTGTTTTAAAGTAAAAATTTACATTCATCGGAGCAACCATTGTCGCATGCGCTTGCAATTTTCATGTCCATCTTCTGCTCTTGAACTTGCCCTCCCACCCAAATCAGGATTCTATCAGGTCATCCTCACGGCAAAAACAGCAAATCAAGTGTCCATTCCAGGATGTGACTGACATTTGTTTTCCAACTCAAGCACAAGAAGCCTGATGCATAAAAACAGATTTAATCACCATAGAGAAAGAAATGTGATTCAAAAACACTTTATTTATGACTGTAATCAATTCCTCACAATTAACCTGTTATCTTGACACCTACTTGTGATACAATTTTCTCTGTGTGTCTCAATACGATCCTGACATGGAAATTCATTTCATCAACAGAGATCTCTCCATCCAGATAATACCGTATTTGAAAAAGTATTCCCCTAGGTGGATATATATATATATATATATATATATATATATATATATATATATATATATATATATATATATATATATATATATATATATATATATATGTACATAAAATTCCTATATAGTAATCTTAGGTAATTATTGGAGAATATTGTAAAGTCCAATGAACTTTCAAATACTTAGCTTGATCTAAGCCAATATCGATTTCTTACTCCCAAAATGTCCACCTCATTCTGCAGGCCGAGCTGTGGCAACTTTGCGGGTCATCTAAAGGCAACATGCATATTTTGGATGTCATCGGGGCTGTTGTATTATTGTTATATTCACAGGGCATGTACTAATTATTCCAACAGCTTCTTCTCTTTGGTGGGATGCAGACTGACAGTTGCTGTCATTGGAGTGATCAGCGTGTTTCTAGGAGTGGGTTGAGGCTTTTTGATTTGATTAAGAATAATTGGTGCCACCGCCACAATGATGTTTGGTAAACCTTTGTGCTATTTTCCACGAGGATGCCCACGAGGAATTTTTCGACTCCGTCTCAAACAGATGGGTGGACCCGCCGCCGCCGTGCCGCTCGCGTCACATCACAGACAAGATGAGTGGATCGTTGTTATCACCTTATAGGGCATACAGTCTCGCTCATTGTCTTGTTGTCGCCTCACATCATGATAAGACTAGCATAATCTTTCACTGACTAAATCAAAAGAACATGGCGTTTGTTCTTTTAAGTCAATAGTGGATGTTTATTTTACCTGTCATGTATGTGAGGAAGTTGCTGATTGAGGCACGGATGAAAAAAATGTTACCATTCAATTACAGCTGAATCTTATATATATATATATATATATATATATATATATATATATATATATATATATATATATATATATATATATATATATATATATATATATATATATATATATATATATATATATATATATGATTAGAGATTATAAAAACAACTAGTCAACAAGTCAATTTAATTTAAAATTTATTTTTACTAATTATATATTTTATATATAAAATTTTTTATCCATATTCTTTTCTTTGTATGTCATATTATATCCATTTTGTTATGCTCCTTCAAGTGTTGTAGTTTCAGGTTGGAGTTTTCAGCCAATTCGAATTCAGGTAATTTGTGTATCAAACCTATCTGCAATATGACCCATATGAGGGCCTTCCAATCAAGAGTTGCAGGCTTCTGTGCAGTGTGCAAAGGCATATGTGAATGGGCCCATGTAATTAATAGACAGTTGCAATTGTTAATCAAGTCATAACGTGGCCATCTAGAAGCCTCACGTTGAATGCGACGTGATTAGATGCTCACTGCAAGAAGGCAATGCTATGTTAGTCAACCGTGTTTAACAATGGAAGTTGTTCAATAAAGTTATTTTAAAAAAAAGAAAAAAAAACATGTTGCTCAACTGAGCTAATCATGCATCATTGCATGGCTGATCTGCATTAAAGGCACAGCGTGTAGTGAAGCCAGACCTGCAGACCTTTAGCAGAAAAAGAAAAATCTACTTGATTTTTTTTTTTTTTACTCACACTCGTATTTGATTTTTTTTCATTTTAATATGTTTTCGGGATAACCTTTCATTCATATTCAATTAGTGTCAAAGAAATGAAATTATGTTCTTATATTAAACTGTGATTTGTAATTTAGAGTACGTGTTGTTAAAGCTTGTCTGGTCTTGGTGGACTTCATAAATCTTAGATTATTTGACTTGTGGACAAATAATTTAAAATTATAGTTAATTATTTTATGTTTTGGAATGTATCATGAATCATGGTAAGTTTTGATTGCTGACGCGGGTTTATTGATGTTTAAATGCTCCGGAAAATAGCCTGTGTAGCCCAGCAATGTGTCTGTGCACTTCTGAGGGGAATTTTTATTTTTTTCGAGTTGAATCAATGAAGGCCTGAATATGAAACGCATAGACCTCCACTGATATATATATATATATATATATATATATATATATATATATATATATATATATATATATATATATATATATATATATATATATATATATATATATATATATTTGAGAAAAGCATAATTGAAACCTGCTTCATCACCCAAAATGTAAATTATTCTGGCAGTATTTTAGTCAAGGAAGGCACACTCCTGATGGTGTGATGGTAGTCACCATTTTGGTGAAATTTCAGCTCTCTAGTGTCAACAGTTAAATTTCAATGCCAATCATCTTTTTAAAATGTTCTTTACCCGAGGATGATGACATTTGTTCTTTTCAAACAAAGCAACAGCAATCCTTTCTATATCAGGTAGGTGATCAGATGATTTCAATTACTATACTGTACTTGTTAAAAGCATTAGTTTTAGCAACAATACTTTAAACAGCAGCACAATGTCGGGAAACAATAACTAAAATGTACTTAAAGGTTGGACAATGTTGGACAAAGTGTTATTGAAAGTCAATTTCAGCACTTTTCTCATCGGCCCTAAACACACAAGTACTTTGAGACGTTACAAATGTGATCGATGATCATGCAAGTTATGTCATAAAGTTATTTCAAAACCAAGCAATCTATTTCAAAGACAAACATAAAACGATCTTGTCTGTATTTTTGCAAGAAAAGTTGGAAAAATGCCACTAGCATTCATCGACTGTGGGAAATCCGGTCATTTCTTGTCATTCTGGATAAATGACGAGGCATGACCAAAGCTTATTTGCCTGTGTCTTCTTTTGAATCTCTCGTTTAAGTTGGCTTGTCGGACGTTTTCTGGCAAACTGTGCCAGGCTCAGCGAGGTGTTGGCTGTCTCAAGTTCCAGCATCGAGCAGCAGGTTTTTTCGGACTCTGCCAGATTCTACAAGTGAGTGCGAGGCAGATGTGCGGTGACAGCTCAACGCTCATTAGGCTGAATCAGTGTCACACTGTGACAAGCGGCCAACTTGAGGCTTCTCCTGTCACTCGCAGTGCTTATCCATCCGGCCGAGACCAACTTGGACTCTGCCGGACCCAATTTGACAGCTTTGGGTTCTCTCGTTTTTTTCTTTAATGATTTGAACAGGGCATTTGGGATTAAATGCTACTAAACTCATTCCCTGAAGTGTTTATGCCACATTAGAAACAAACAGTGTCAACTCTGATCTCGCTTTGATCCTCCAACCACTCCCTCACAGTCCCAGCTGTGGGCTCAGTACCGACCCCCAAGGACATACGATCCTTTGGGCTGAAGTTGTGATATCTATTTCAGGCCGCTGGAGAGCAGACACCAATCACCGTAGCTCCGGAGAATTCTCCGTCTCGCGATTACCGACGCTAACGCTCCACTCATATGCTTCAGCATCACCCGTGTCCAAACCGCTCAATGTCCGAAGGCTCGCTCAAAGCCATTAAGGTCCAGTTTGCAATTAGAGATCTGTAGCTGCCGGATATCCAAACAGATGTGCTTTGATCTATTTACGGTAGGCTGGATGTTGAGGGGGGTTGCGACAACAGCTTATTTCCATGCGTGGGTCAGATCACGCACCTCTGACATCGCTCATCTTACAGTTCACTTGACATTCACTGGTGTTTTTCACTCAGCCAAATGTTAAGTAATGAATGAGCTTTAGGGATGGCAGCTGCTACAGTAGGCTATGTACTGTATTGGTATGAACGTCCAACCACAACGTCCCATCTGTTAATGTTTCAGACTTAACCAAAGGGTGAATGAGTTGTTATAGCGCCTTGTCTCTGCCAAAAAATCCCCGTCTGCCCTTCGGCTTTGGGTGCTCTGGGTGGTGAAAAATGGAAAACAAACGTTTCGTTGACAGCTTTCTTATGCCCAGGGTAGATGAGTATTTATATCGAGAAAGTGCCAACACATTTAGTTCTTACAGGCCGACTCTTGGTGAGAACGTGAATTGTTAAGGGGGAGAATTAAGTAGGAGGAGCACACCCTTATCTGTCGCATGGGATACCCCACTTTGAAATGTTCTTTTGAGTAATTTGTTTTTTTCCAGAAGATCACTATAAATTTTGAGTGATCCCCTCACTTTCAGCTTGGTGGATGAATGATTAGCCAACGCATCATTTTCAATAATTCGGAAGTGTCCTTAAGTGCTGTGAAAAAGTACATTATTTGCCCTGTTGTTAAATAGCTAATTTTAGAATAGTTTCTCTACTTTAATGTTTATGAAAATAAAAGCATGTAAAAAGTACACAAAAATCATCAATGCAAGCAAAAATGAAATTTTAAAAAATGATTTAATTGACTTACAATGAATATTCACATGAACCTGGTCCTGAGTGGAATAACACTACTTGTCCACTTCACTCAGTAACTGGTGTGGCCTCCCTCAGCAACAACAACTGAAATCAAGTGTTTTCTGTAGCTGGTAGCAAGTATTTCCCGTCTCTGTGAAGACATCTAATTCACTCTTCCTCAGTGAACACTGAAAGGGGATCAATGATCATTTTAAGGCCATGCCCCAGCATTTTGGATTCAAATACGGATTTTAGTCGTCAACTCTGTCAACTGTCATTATTTATTTATTTTTAAAGGAGTTCAAAAAGACTTTCTTGTGTGTTTTAGATCATTCAGCTGCTGCTGACCCCAAGTGTGCACCAGGTTGAGGTCACAAACAGATGGCCGAACATTCTGCCTCAGACTGAATGAGTTCTGTTTAAGAGTAGAACTTAACTTATGATTCCATCTAACACTGCAAGTGGTGAGGCTAGGACCATCACACTACCTCTACCATGATTGACTGTATATACGTATGACTTGTTGTCATTCTGGAGGCACTGTGGCCATCTAGTTAGCAGATGAAGATGTCATGGGTTCAAATTCAGACTTTGGCCTTTCTGTGCAGATTTCCTGTTTTCCCCGAGCCTTGGTATGTTTTTGCCGCCCACATTCCAAAACTTAGCATTATAGGCTAATTGAAGAATCCGTATCACCACAAGGTTTGAACACAATTGTAAATGGTTGTTTGTCTAATGGCTCTTTTGTTTTTAGCCTGCAACAAAAACAGTGCACCCTGCCTCTTGATTGAAGACAATTGGGATGGTCTCTATGACACCCACAGTCCTTGCAAGGTTAAGCGATACAAATAATCTCTGGAAGCATAGCAATAGGAATATTCAATTTATTGTATTCTGTTTTGGTAGCAATTACAAAAGTAATGTAATTAATGTTGTGCATTACTTTTTACTGTAACGTGGTAAAATAGTAATGGTGTAATCGGTGCAAATGAGAGTAAAACAATGCATTACAGTGCATTTTTAACCTGTAAGTGATTTTTTTTTTTCCCAAAATTTGCCAAAAACACAACAAGATCGGAGGAGAAAAGTCCAGGACATAATGTTTACTTGCTGTTGTTAGTATCTACTACAACAGAGATGAATGCAGCAGCAGAAGACGACGGGTTAAATATGGACAATACGTACACACAAAGGACATACACTCATTACTTTCAGTTCGTCAGGAATGAAGATAAGATGAATATAAAACAGTATTTAAATGCACTTTGTGTGTGACACCGAAAGAGCTGTCCACTTCGTGAAATAGGACCAGTAATATGACAAACCATTTACAAATGTGCCATAGTAACGTGAAGTTAGCAAAATGAAACACGCAGAGGACTGAGAGAGGGGATAAAACAAAGCAGGCAAAATTGGTGGTCAGGGATGCCACTTACACCTCAAAAGATTAGTTAGAATTAATTTGGCGGAGTATGTCATACGTAGAAGATATGCTGGCACTTTCCACAGTGGATTAACCAGCATTTCAAAATCTTGTCAGCAAGATAGCAACTAGCAATAATAACAATGTAAGCTAACGCAAATTTCACTGTACAATTGCTATTAATAATAGTCTATAAATAAGTTCTGGTCAATGTGTATCACGATGAAGCATAGAAAAATTCATGTTAAACAGTACGTTAAACACAATTACAATGATGCAGGCTAGCTGCTAACGTTAGCCCCATTTACTTTTAAAACTTCCATCCTTAACCTAGCTGACTGAACTTGAATTTGAATAATAGTTCTGTTTTAGTACTAAAAGGATGAAAATTAAAGAAAAGATTCTGCATCTTCTCATGTCTTTAAAGGTTTACAATACAGTACATATCAAATGGTTTATACTGTTTGAGGCTTAAGCCAACCTTGCACAGTATGTGTAATGAGCTATATTTAGAAAATGGCAAATCCATATTTCCCGTTATGATTGTGAGAGTAATGTAAAAGCAATAGTCAAATTTCAAATACAATTTAATAATATAAAATATAATATATAATATATTAATATAATAATATTTGAATGTAACTAATTATTTTTAAATAACAGTAATATTCAATAAATAATGCAGTTCTGTTTTGAAATAACTTGCCCAACAATGGTTATAAAGGTCTAAAATTACCTTTACCTTTAAATTGGATCCATATTACCTCATTGCACTCTCCACTGCACTATATATTCCAGGATCACTTGCAAAAGTAAGTATTACCTAATACTATTTCTAGTACTTGTTAAAATGGAGTTTCAAATACGCAAAGGTGACTATATCCACTTTTCCTCACTAGGGTCACTTGCATGCGTGCACATCGCAGCTGTCTTCAGGCAGTAGGCGGGGTACACCCTGAGCTGGTGACCAGCCAATTGCAGGGAACACAGAGACTTATGACCATTCACACTCACAAACACACCTAAGGCCAACATGGAGTGTCCAATTCACTTACCATACATATTTTTGTGGTTGTGGGAGGAAGCCGGAGTACCCGGGAGAATATGCAAACTTCAAAAAGTCCGGAGCTGGAATTTAACCCAGAATTTCTGAACCGTGAGGCAGATGTGCTAACTACTCAGCCACCATGTTGCCCCTACTACTGTAGATACCATACAACAATAATTGGGTGGCACGGTGGAAGACTGCGGAATTTGCACGTACTCCCCGTGCTCACACACGTCTCCTCCCACATTCCAAAAACATGCATGCATGCATGGTAGGTGTGTTGGACGCTCTAAATTGTCTTAGCGAAGATTCGATGTGTGAATGGTTGTCCGTCTCTGTGTGCCCTGTAATTGGGTGGCAACCGGTCCAGGGTGTATCCCGCCTACTGCCCAAAGAGGGCTGGGATCGGCACCAGCAAGTCAGAGACCCCAGTGAGGATAGGCGGCAAAAGAAAATTGATAGAAGGATGGATGCTGTGAAGAAATTCAAAAAATAAATAGATCCTGATGTTTGTTCACTGGAGATGGGTTACAATCTCTAGAGTGTACTACACTAATCATGTGTCAGGAGCATTTAGTTCACTGGTAATTTTCTCTACCCCTGTCACTTTTCTTATCGCATTTGCCTGTATTAAAAATTCACGGGTCACTTGAACGGCATTTAACGCTCATGTCCCGCATGTTGCAACACTGCCGCTAACTAGTCACTTGTGACCACTTTTCACAGCAGCAGCAATGTGTTAAGCAAACTGGGATTTCATTGCGTTTATGGTGTCAGTGGTGCGCCTCAAGGGAGAATGGCTAATAACGCTACTGCCGTTATGAATTATGAATGAACTCGCATCGTTTTATGTAACAGCTGGATTGAACAAGATATGCAGCAGCAGACCGGTATTTAATTATTAACTACCACCAGCTACACATTTTAAACTCGATTTAACACAATAATGCTGCATTCGTTATGATGTAGCCTGAAGCATTTGTGGGACCACTGAAGACTGCACCTTCAATAAGGTGCATTGGGCTCACAAAGGGGGTCCAGCAGTGGTGGCAATGCACTGTGAGCATATTTGGCCTCAAGTGAACTATGTGTACACAGCTCAAAGGTGCTGAAATAATGATTCTGCTGTTAAAAATGGGCTTGTTAAATGTCCTCTTTTTTTGCTGATATGTAAAAACTAATCTTAGGACTTCGGAGCGAAAACGCTGTCCATCCAGAAAATCTTCTTGATTCAGGTTCAGCCTGCTCATTAAATCAATGAAATCAAGTGAGAATGTTAACCGAAAAGGAAGAATCAACTTTAAAAGTGTTTCCTGTGATTAGATAAAACAATATGGGAGCCTACAAATTTCCCTCAAAGTGAATATTCACATATGTGTCTTGTTTTTTTTACCCAAATCTGTCACAATCCTTCTCATCTCTCTCTGTTTTGGTCATGATTGCTGGGTCACTAGCTTTGTGGTGGGCCGGTCAGGGGGTGCAGACTGGTTCTGTCCACCAGCTTTGGGCCGTAGGGGCTAATGCCTCCTGACACTCTCAGCCCCATCAATCCTGGCCGCATCATTCCAGTAATGTAGAAGTCATCAAGGGCTGAGATTGCATGAACTCTCTCATCTGGAAAGCCTCAAAACCCTTGACTAATTCCTGAAGAAGAAAAAAATAACAGGGAGATTGCCCCTTGCTTCTTTTTTTTTCAATTTTTATCTATTGATTGGGAATTATTTTATATAATGATTAGTTTACTCTGACTGAATCACAACTTAATAGATACATAGAAGTATGTTAGAACAAATTCTATGTTACTACTTGAAAAATGAATACTAACCCTTGTGAAGTATTTGAACCTTTTTTTTGTCATTTTTTTTCCACATCGTTATTGTATTATTTTAGCCAAGAAATAGAACATTTCTGATGGTGTGATAACTAAATGGTTAGACCATGTTGAATTTTGAGATGTCACTAACTAATCCCCAGGGTCTTCTTTCATTTCTTTCCCTTTGATATGAAATGCCTTCTGTCGATCAAAGGATTGGCCAGATATACTGCACAAGATTAATATTTCTGACACTTCTGGATAAATTACAAAGGTAGAGAAGCCAATTGGCCAACAGTGTTTCAGAAACAGTCTGGACGGAGCTCAAAGGTCAAGATTTCTGACCTAGACAACAAGAATTTGGTAGCCTAAGATACAGTGGAAGATTGTCTATTAGTAGCTCATGAACAAAGAATTCAGCAAAACAAGACTATAATGGGATGTATGGTTAAAAAAAAAAAAAAGTATGAACTGATTGGTTTGGAAGTAGACTACTAAGAGCTCAAAAGGTAAGATTTATAGAGGTAAACTCCATTGGGTAGTCGAAGATTGCTTCAGAATTCGACTGCAAGTAGCCATTGAACAATGACTGCTTTGGAAGAAGAAGCTTTTTTTCAGATGTACAATGATCGAAAGTTTGGGCACCTTATCTTAAAGGATGTATTTACAGTATGTGCATAAAGAAGCCAAGGAAAGATGGAAAAATCTCCAAATGCCAGAAGTAATATACAGTCGATGACATGAACCAGTGACAATATTTAAACATTGTGAAATAAAGAAAGTTGAAAATAAAACATGGGATTCCTCAAGACTATGAGCTTGGTCCTGGATTATTTACAGTGTACTGTATACCAACAATATTTGCAGTGTCTCCATTTTTTTTTCCTAATATTACTTGCATATAACACAACTTTAAATTACTTTTGGGAAAACCAAGAGGGTATTATGTTCAATTAAAAAAAAAAAGTTTAATATTGATAAAAAACATAATCTGAATAAAATATACTTTTATATAAAACTTTTGGCACCAAAGAAATTAAACTCCAAGTCAAAATTACTGTTAATTATAAAAATAGTAAATGACACAAAATTTCTTGCAGTTAGAATTGATGAAAAATTATAATGGAAATAACATACATATGTATGTATGTATATACACCAAAAAACTAAAACTATAAGTTGTTACGTTCTTGCTCCTCCACCTCACTCTCTCTCTCTCTTCGTGAGCAGGTGGGTCCTTGACGGGAGGGCGGAGCCACCAGCCGCGCACCTGACCTCCATCTAGAATCACCGGACTATATAAACGCGACTGGAGCTGGAGGAAGCCGTCGGAGTATTGCAACTCGGTCCTGCGTTCAAGTTTCCGCGTATGCTTGAGTATCAGTGTAGTGTGAGTTTCTGTTGCTACTTTGTTGGTGCGTTTTTTGCCCGTGTCTGCTTTTGTTTGTTACTTTACATTTTCGCGGCTTCCTCCGGGTGGTGGCTTCCCCCTCGGTCGGACTACTAGTTTCTCGCCGTCTCTTGCATAGGTTTTTCTATGTCACTTTTTGTTGGACTTTACATACGGGTTGAGTTTTCTGTATTTGAGTTGCTACTTTTCCCTGTTTACGTTATCCCCTTCTCACGCTGTGCGTGCAACCTTCGTTTAATAAATCCCTTTTATTGAGATCGTATTCGTCGGTGTCTGGTCTGTGGTGGTCCACTGTCGAGTGCTGGGTGTTACGACGTAACATAAGTCTTCTGTATAAAACAAAGAATATCCTGAATGAGGAATCACCTTAAAATTGCACAATTAATATACAAATTTTAATTACAATTATTAATTTTCCAAGTGTCCAAAAGCTGTATATATATATATATATATATATATATATATATATATATATATATATATTATGATATAAACATAAGAAATTGAAAAGAAAAAAAATCATGGGTTTTGGGTATATGTTTTAAATGCAGGTATTGCTTTTATTGGACTATAATGAACTATTTGAGTATTTCACTTGTACATCTACAGATGCCGTAAACGTAAACCAGAAAAATATAACAAAATAAAACCAGAAGACGTAGATTTTTCAGTGACATGCATTCTTTAATCGAGTTATTTCTTACAGATTCCTGCCACTCAGATAAACCGAGTGCATGCAAAAATAATATTGAAGCATTCTAATACTTCACACACTATTGGACTTTCTTTAAAATACTGTTAAATGACCAGAGAGACAGAAGGGAAATGGCAAGCTGGACATTTTCCTATCGTCATTGTGATTTACCGTATTTTGCCCGAGTACTTTTATAAGAACATTGTCAAAAAAAAAAGGTTGGACATACTCAGAGTTAATACCTTATCTTGCCTCCTTTGGTAAGTGGTATGTTTTTTTTTTTTTTTTGCAGTTAGCCAAGAGTATTTCACTTGTTATTTGAGCTATCCTTGGCCATTTTTACGTAAAAGTCTTCTAGTTTTTGTTTAGATGTCTTGGCTGTCTGTTATGCACTGCTCTTTCAGTCTTTGGCAATCCCTTGTTCTCACCAGGCGTCATCAAATGCTCGCTGGAGGTCACCAGATGTTCACCTGTACTGCTCTTGCCGCGAGGTATTTTTGAACACCTTGCGACAAAAAGAGGTCGTCTTGTGACCACACTTCGGCCACGAAAGAAGCTCGATGAGCTCATCAACGTTTTTCCCTCAGATACTTTAATGTCTATTTGTAGATTTTCACTAATGTTTAGGTCAAGGAATTATGAGGACCATGGCAAAACCTTTTCTCACGCCTCTTGGTGTAATGCTCCTTGGAATTTGAGGTGTGTTGACAATTGTTATCCCTTTATAGAAGGCGATCTCAGCTTCTTCTCAAAAGCTTCAAGTTAGCTTCCAAAGTTAGCTCAAAATTAATCTTTGCCATGTTCCTTCTACTCGTAAAATGCTCCTAGTGCCTCAGGGTGAGCTAAACCCCCAAGGATGATTGATCCATCTCCATGCTGAACAGTTGGACAGAGGTTCTTTTTAAGTAGCATTTATCCTATTGTTTCTTGAAACATTCCTCATTCTGTCCAAAATATTTTATTTTAATCTAATCGGTCCAAGCAACCTGTTTACAAATTCCATCAGGCTTGTCTATGTTCTTTTCCGTACTTCAAACTGTGATTTTTTTGTGGTAAGGACATTGATTTTTTTTAATTACTTTTTAATGAAGATCATAATTGGAGTGTATCTTTTTATTTAAGATTAGTGTAGCAATACTCCATTGTCTGACAGATCTTCCTGGACATATTGTCCAATCAAAATATTGTGAACTTCATTTGTTCACAATTCTGTGAGCTGTTTTGTCTAATATTTCTTTTGGTTGGAACTTTTGACTTCCACTATTCCTGTCGCCTGCTATTAATTGATTATATTCCTAACACAGAATATGGGTGCCTGAAAAAGCTTTGCTATCTTTCAGCATTTCCTTGTTTTGTGGGCACCGGTTATTCTCAATTTCAGTTTTCTCGACATCTGCTTAAAATTCCTCTCGGCGAGAATTGTTGGAGCAAGATTGGATGAGTCTGGCCATTTAAATCTTTTAGATTGGCATGACCTCATTTTTCCAGATGACATTTGTGAGCTATCCCTGACATTGTCAGATGTCAGCTTTCCAAAAGGGATGGTGCATGTGATAAACTTTGCAAGGTGCAAAACCTTTGCTGGGTGCAAAACCTTTGCTGACACCACCACTTTGGCTTCTCTCATTTTGCAAGTGTTAAATGATGGAAATAACTTTTTCAGAGATATTATAAGAATATAGTAGCTTTTCCTTCCTTTTTAATGCACATACATTCTTTTTTTTTTTTTTTTTTTACTTGAGGTGCCCAAACTTTTGATCCGTACCGTACAATGCAAAGCACAGGAAACTAAGCTGATGGACCGAATAACTGGAGAGAAGTGAACTATGAAAACGTGGTAGAAGGACCAGGATTCATTCAGAAGTTGACTACAACAAACAGATTGACAAAGAGGGTTGAGAACTACTATTTTAATGATGAGCATATCTACCTTCAAATAGAATAATAGCAAATAACATGTGTTTCTGATCATTCAGTTCCACCTTCTCGTGTATATACTGGTGCCATTATGCGTTGGAGCCTTAAAGCATGCATGGACTTTCTAAAAACCTTTTGTTCTTGAAGGCCATCAATATTAGTTATCACATCCTGCAATCCATAAACAACGGAAACTTCCCCGCCCCTATCAAATAACACATGGCAAAAAAATAAAATAAAAACAAAGGTGTGTGAACAGTCAACATTACGAAGGCTAATATGTTTAAATGATACTGTATTTGGATTTTGTGTCAAATAGAGGCGTGGTCAAAATTGTATTTGTATTCTGCGCTATCTTGATAGTGTACTGGTTTTCCCTGAATGCACTGCACTTGCTTTACACTCAACTGAATTGTTGCTTAACCTGCGCAGTGACCCTGCCACATGTCATCTTCATCCTTGTACCCCAGATCTTCATCCACGCCACTTACTCACCCACCAGTCTATGCAGTTTTGCCTGGCATCGAGCACCAACGCCGACTCGAAAGGGAAATCAGTAAACCTTCTATCGGAAAGTATAAGCGAGAGTGCTGCTTACTCATCTGTTAAAAGCAGAGTGATCTCCAAAGTTTGTAGGAGAGGCTTTTTGACGGTGCCCTGCTGCTTTGTCAGTGCAGCACATGCTGTAGGCGCTGGCATCCCCGATTGCCTTCCAGGTCATTGGCCAGGCCCAGCAGGAGGCGAGTTTCTAGCTCATGACACGTCACTGATTCACAGCTGGATCCGTAACAAGGTATCATAGCAAATGAGTCGGTAAAACATCACTGGGCCGAAGAGCGTGAAAATGTGTCATGATATCATTTCTAGTTTCTCCTCTAGGAAGGAGAACAAGATCTGGTGATGGAGCGCTGTTATTCCTCAACCAATCATTCTGGGCCCCTTGACTCGTCCACAGTCCCCCGAAATTTCCACCCCGCCCCAAACTGGCGCCCGAGGCGCCGGTCGAAATAAGTCAAGCTAATGTAAGGAGGCAATAATTAAACATCTCGTGACGCTGGGCCAAGTGGCTCAAAGGTGTTGCACTAGTTACATGAGGCCACTGTGACACACTGTCCCATCCTTAAATGTAGACGTCGTCATCAACCGAGACTGGGGAATGGTCGGGTCGTGTCACATTTGGGCTTGTTTCGGTACATTGCGCTAATAGCCATGATCAGAGAGGATGTACTACAGCTGCTGTGCGTGTGGTATTTGGACAGTGTATGGGAATGAGTCACTTGGCTGAATTTCATTTTTAACCGGAACAATAAAGATTTAGCACCAACATTTTTTAACCCTCGGATTAATTGTACAGTACCACTCAAAAGTAAAAGCTTCAATTCTGTTTTTTTTTCATGACTATAAAAAAATTCCTGAATTTTAAATTCATATTAAAGTCATCAAAAAACAAACAATTAAATAAATAAATAAATACATAAATAAAAAAATAAATAAATAAAAGTATTTGGTACATGTAAAAATACTATTCAAAATAGACTATGATTGATCATTTAGATTTTTCTGAGAGATACTAAATTTATTTACCCATCTTCAGCTGTAAAATATGTAAATTTTAGTCGATGTGGCTAAATAGTTTTCCTGCCTTTAAAAACACATTTCCTCGTTCTGTTGTCTGAAAAACATAACAACCTATTATGACTCAACTTAAGGACCTCTCATGACAAAATTACATGAGCTGTGACTGGTTGTTTCTACAGTATTGAGTACATGTGATTCCTTTTCATTCAACAGCAAGTAAAAAAATGTCTACATAAAGGTATTGTTACATGAAAATTAATTTAGTTGTCAAATTAATGGTTGACAAATTGCTCACTTTTTAACCTCTGAAAATAGCAAAAATTGTTTAAAATTCCATTAAAGTCATCTTTCAAGACATCTTTTTACCCAGTTTTGCATATTTTGGTGTTTTTCGGTCACTTTATGATGTGCATGATACTTTATGAACTGGAAACACGTCTTTTATTGTCGTGCATTGTCAAACTTAATCTCCTAAATTTCTTATGGTGTTTGAAGACCATGCGAAGTGTTTTCAAACTTATGACTATTACAGTATTTTTAGATAATTAAATTATATGAGTTCACATTTGACTGAACAAATGAAATTGTGAAGTGAGCTGTAGAATTTAAACGCAAAGAGACAGTTTTTTTTTTTACCATACATACGTTTTACTGCTTTTGAGATGTTGTAAAAATGTTTATTTGCAAAAAACATAAAAAACATAAGCTACAGGACAATGAAATGCATTACACTCTGGTTTTGGACCTTTGCGCTGCTTCCACTCAAGTTGTGTGACAGATGCAAAGCAGAATGGACAAACAGCATCTCGCCTGTTAGAAAAGAACCACAATGGAGACCTTGGATCTAAATGTCACGGTTTCATAACGGATACACTGACATTTGTGTGATGGGATTTAGCCATGGGTTAATACAGCCATCATTGATGTCCATTTTACACTCTCAGCCTGTGAAGTCTATTGCACCATTTTTTTTTAAGTTACCCTCACAGAAGTTTCTTTCAAAGGCATGGTGAAAGCCAATTATTTTATCGGTGGAGAAGGAGGGGAAGAAATCATTTTGATATATTGCTTTGTTTTATATGATGCTAATAATGAGCCTCGGGAGCTCCTTTTTTAACTAAGTGGCTAAAAAGCACATTCAAATCAGAAGCGTGAAAATCTAATCAATTATACTGTTTCTTTTATTGTTTTTTTTTTTTCCAATGAAAATGCATTTGGCAAAAGTCACAGTATAATGAGGAATTTAAATTGGAAAACGAAAAGCTTTTGTTTATGATTATTAATGCCAGGGCGAGGCAGCGACTCTCCATCCGTGAATTATCCTTTTCATTTTTTTTTTTTTTTTTTTAATCGTTGACTACAGCTTTGGCACGTCTTTTAATAAAGGCAGACTTCTGAGCATTGCCCAAAAAAAGCGCTTCCCTTTGACATTATTGTTTTATATTTTACAGCCTTTACAGGGGGTCATTAGGTGAATGCAACATTTAAAAACACATCTTCAATGAGTTTCAATCCTACTCTTGTGTGTGTGCGATTGTGTGTGTTTGCGCGCATGTGTATGAGTGCATGTGGGTGTGTGTTTGTGCGTGTGCAGGTGGCAAAGGCTATTACTTGGCTCGAAAGAAGATGATTTTCTTCTCTCATTTCTTTGGGATAACACAGAGACACACTCCACCCCCGCCCTCCAAGTTGCCGTGGCGCGACCCAGCGTCGGCTGCTTTCTTGGGCTCAGGAGGTTCCTTGGGGGAGAGCAGAATGGAAGCTGAGCATCTTGCTGTGATCCAAAGAAAGTGTGCCAAATTCTATCAACACTGGATTAGCACACAACATTTGTGTTCGATCAGCGGAAGAAAAAGAAGAAGAAGACTGTGCGGGTTTGGGGAGGAGGGTTGCTGTTTCCAAGGAGCACAAAGATGGAATTTTCCAAAAGCATTACTGCTTCTGTCCCATGTGAACGGATGTGCACGAGCCCTCCTTTTGTTTCCCAGGGAAACTGTGTGCTCAAAAAAATAATCATTTTATTATCGAAAAATCATGTGTATTTGCTGAAAACACATAGTTGCCTCCTTCAAACAGACACATCTCTTTTGTTTTCTATGACAAAGAAAAATTGTAACAACTGCAATTACATCATATGTACGTACATACATAAAATAATAATCCATTTGGTCTGGCAATGAATGAGTAAATTCATCCACCCAATTAAGCTACATTGCGATCCAATACAACAGCATCTTGTGAAATATGTGCTTGGTCCCTTTGATAAATTAAAATGAGGGTAATTACTACATTTTATAAAACCAGTTGCCTGTGCAGCAGTAAAAATATGAACATGTTACAGTATGAGGTGAGAAACATTTGATTCTGTTGCTAACATAAACAGCATCATCCATTGCAATTTGTAGAATTTTGGCAGGCGAATAAGTGGGGACAGTGACTGCATGTCATGACTGAGTTCTGGTGTACAGTGATCTTATTTGGTACAGTGCCCCTTGCTACTTTGCACTTCGCGTGTGTGTTTTTTTTAAAGACAGACACTTTACAGAAGCACCTATCCGATGAAGTGCAACACTCCCAAGACTCCAACTGCAGTCTACCAGCCTGTTGATATTCGGTCTTGTTCATCCACAAACTAAGCAAATTTGCTTAAAACGTGGCCACTGCTCGTCATTCTATATCTATGGAGTCATGGCATTATATAAGAGCATTTCGGCAACAACTCTTCACGACTCCATAGGCGGTATGCCTGTGGTTGTACTTAAGAGAGCTGTGCAGAGACGTACAGTACATATAAGATAAGATAACAGACTGAGGCTGGCCCTTTAACAAAAATTGGATTGAGGGGAAAGGCGGGGAGGCAAGGTGGAAAATAAAATGCTTCAAAAGAAAATAAAGGTTATGCCCAAAAAGAAACATGTGACTGTTCTTCCTTTGTACAACGGTTATGTACAACGATCACTGGGCATCGAAAAGAATGGTAGGTAAGATTTTATTGACGGCATTTGATACACTTTATTTATGTATGTTCAATGTCCAAGGGGGCAGGACAAATTTTACTTTGCAGAAATCCCCTCGCAGGGTTTTTCAGGTCCCTATTAATTGCAAAATACGATGGAACAGTGTATCTCAAATCACCCCTGTAGAGTTGACACTTGGAGCTCCGGTGAGTGTTTCAAAAAAATAATCTGAGTCAAGACAATAATATAATAAGGGTAAATATGTATATATATATATATATATATATATATATATATATATATATATATATATATATATATATATATATATATATATATATATATATATATATATATATATTTTTTTTTTTTTTTTTTTTTTTTTTTTAATTATTTTTTTTTTTTTTATCATATACACAATATTGTCCTACACAAAAAAAGCAGAGCCCAATGTCTATGGAAGTAGCTGGGAAGAGGGATGTCTGGGCAACCCTGCATAAGCTGCTGCTCAAACTCATTATGGATGGATGGATTGATGAATGCGTAAGAATAGACAAAAAAACAGACACAGTTCAATAGACATTAGAATGGAAGATAAGAAACATTTAAAAAGTTGGCATATTATCACTTTTTGCTTGAGATAAATTTTTTGTGCTGCTTTTCAAGTGTGTCTGCCGAGCCCATCCATAGTGTATAGCATAGTGTCATACAGTCATGAGTAAATGAGTAAATCACTACTTCTGTCAGGAAATAAGTAAGCTACAAGAATATTTTTTGGAAGATGGCAAAAAATATATGCTTCTGAGTAATATTTACTGTTTACATGTGTTGGTCAATTGTTTTTGTTGAAATGACCATTAAACGACCATCAAAGTTAATCATCAGCTGTCGCTGCCATTTTGTATTGTGTTTTGTCATCTTCAATTGGCGAAATTTGGTTTTTTAAACACAAAATGTGTAAAAACCTACAGATAAAATCTTGTTTTAAAATAGTATTTATCTGCCAAATTTGTGCTTATTGTGAAGTCAGATAAATTCACTGTAACCATACAGTGCTCATATCTTAAGTATGTAATTGCAAGTCGAAGTAAAAAATTGTCTAAATGTTGGCCAGTATCTCAAAAACAGAACTATTCCTTATATGCTCGCTGTATTAAAGACTAAGAAAAAAAATACATAATTTGATAGCACAAGCGTAAATGCTTTTTACTTTGAATGTTTAGTGCGCAAGCTACTGTATCTCTTGCATCTAGTACAGTACATATGGCGGTACGTTCACTTTCAAAATCACCCAGTGGCTGTTTGGCCAATGTTGACATGTGGAGCAAACTCCCTGCTGCCTTAATCATGGCAGATATTGCGTGTCATTTTGTGCACCGCGCTCAGACTGGTGATGATGACAGGGCTCATAATTCACCACCGCTGTGAGGTGGGGCTTGTGAGGGGTCACGCGTCTCCCCACTCTCTCTCGAGGTCACAAGCTTCATTCTGTCTCTCTGCCTTCCCGTCCCGCTGAGCCAGCCAGTGTAAACACAAACAGCAGTGACGCAAAGAGGTCTTGAATCTGCTAGACAGTTGGAGCAAAGCGACAAACAAGACAGGTCATTTTCCTGACAAGATTTTTTTATGTTCCCCCAATCACCAAACATGGCTCAGCTTGTTTACATCACATGAAAAAAGTCAGAAAACAGGTGAGCCTTGAACGGGCATTACCTGAGTCCTGAGCAACTGTGATGTCATATTGAGTCGACAGCAAGTTCAAAAATAGCCACTCCCTAAGATTGACATCGTGTCAATAGAATAGATTTTGCTGCTTTATTCCTTTTTCACAAACACAATACCAGCCAGAATGCTGTGTGACCAACTAAAACATATTATTGTATTGATTTGAATAATTTTTGAATTTCCATCTAAACATAGTGTAGATCATTAGAATGCACACACACACACACACACACACACACACACCTACACACGTACTTCATGAAATTAAGACAAAAGACAGTTGGAAATACATTATTACCATTTCCTTTAAGTTGTTAATATAGGTCTGTGTTTCTAATAGTGTTTGGACCTGTAGGGAAGGCCTTGAATGCCCTGATGGTATTTCACTGTCAGGATGTTTACGTGTCCGTTTTGTGATGCTGTTCAACTTCCAAGTTATAATTTCCTCAAAATTTTCCTCTTTCTTAATTAATATTTAGCAAGTCTGTTCCCCGCATCCACTTAGTGGCTGCTAATATTTAATCAGTCAACTGCAGAAGAGGGGAGTAAAGTCTTTTAAGTGTTATAATGTTACCCTGACTTACAAGTTTAGTGTGCATGCTCGTAATTCAGTTTACCAGTATATCAAATAAATGTTCTCAAGATGCTTAAATCATCCCAGCTGCCCAAACATCACAATTTTTATCCGTGTTTTATTAAACAATGAAAGAAAGAGAGTAAGAGAGAGAGAGAGAGAGAGAGAGAGAGAGAGAGAGAGAGAGAGAGAGAGACTGAGCGAGAGATAATATAAAAAAGATATTGATATTGATAAAGGACAAACAATTTAGGTCATCTCACCATCATAATGATTTTATTTGGCTGCTGGTCCATTTGACATTTTGTTTCTTGCATTGAGTTGAGGGAGACACAAACATGAGCACAATGCATTATAAAAACAAACAAGACAAAAACAGAACAAAAAAAAAGTCTCCAGTGAAAAAATTAGAATTAGTAAATATCCCAAAATATTGCATGGTTTGTGTTTTGTTTTTCACTTATTTTATCAAGAAAAAGGTGAATTCAGTGGTTCTCAAACTTTTTACATCAAGAATCAACAAAGATTGTCTGTCCAAGAATCATCAATATATTGCAGTACCAGCCATAATTTAAATGGAAATTAGTCAAATAAACATTTTTACATTTATAATACAGTACCTTTAAACAATGTGTCTCACAGTTGATTAATGGGCATCATGGTGGCAGACTGGTCAGCATTTCCACCTCATAGAGCCAGGATCGTGCTTTGACTCCCTGCTCCAGCCTTCCTCTGTGGAGTTTGCATGTTCTCCCCTTGCCAGTGTGGGTTTTCTTCAGGCTCTCCAGTTTCCTCCTTCAATCCAGACAATTCCAATAAGTGAGTCCAGCACTCTAAATTGTCCTTTAGCATGTTTTTGAGTATGAATAGTTGTTTATATTTGTGTGCCCTGCAATGAGCTGGCAACCAGGTCAAGAGTTGTCCACCACCTGCTGCCCGATGACAGCAGGCATAGGCTCCACAGTAATGTGCCCTAAACAGCTTGGATAATAGATCAATCAATGGATAATTGTTTAAAACAATTTATTATACCTGTACAATTACCATAATAATTAATTGTTTTGCTATATAAACACAATTTTAAATACACTATATAACTTGTTCAATTGATTCTTTACTTACACTGTTTTTCTTTTTCTTTTTCTTTTTCTTTCTTTCTTTCTTTCTTTCTTTCTTTCTTTCTTTCTTTCTTTCTTTCTTTCTTTCTTTCTTTCTTTCATTCATTCATACATTCATTCGGTCAGTCAGTCAGTCATTCACTCATTCAGTTATTCGGTCATTCGGTCATTCGTACAGCCAATGTATCTGTTCGTGGCACACTCATTGGCTCCGCGTCTTTTTAAGAAATCCTCCCAGAAACTTCAAGACCAATGAGCTGATGTTTCATCAGAGCCCGCCCTCTAAACCTTAGTGACCAATCACACGGAAAAAAGAAATACTAAACAGCCAATTGACGTGCTTCATTCTGGCGTTAAACAAAGAAAGATGGCGGCGCCCGTCGGGAGGACTGTCAAACGACTTTTGCAACAGTAAGTCAAGCTTTTGTGCTCTGTAAGACGCTTTTGCCTTCAGAAATGTTTTAAAAATGGGCCCGGTTGAACTACTTTAACTAATCGTGGTGCATATTCTACTAGTTTTGTGGTCGAACAAGAGTATATTTCGGAGTAAATTCTCTGCGAGGAAGGCTTCATTTTATTTGTTTACTTAACCGGTTCTGTTGTATATAAGACCAAGAAGGCGCATTCCATGCCAATTTTTGTTTAATGCAATTGATATGGTTCTGGCCTCAAAGCTGGCGATTTGTTTATCTTGGTTTGGCTTTCATATTGAACACACTTTTGGATTAATTCCAAATGTTTGCAGCCAGAGAGTCCGCTAAGGTCAGTCATGCTCGTTCCTCATTCTGCTGTCATTTGATCATCTCGTTAGCTGTAATGTCACCCTCATGAATGCAACTTGAAAGGTGATGAAACCTTGCTGTCCATTGACCCCATATTGTGAAATTGCACTTCCCTTTTAATCGTATAGCTGCTTCTTCAGTTTACACATTTAAGAAACAAGTACTGCATATGTTAAAGCATCCATTTGGGCTTTACTTACGTATGCATGTATTAATAAATACTTTATCATGTATTAGTTTATTACTGGTTTTACTATTCCAGGTTCGCCGTAAAATGTAGTTTTCCTTTTCTTCTTCTCATATGAAATTCCTTGTTTATTATATTACATATGCTCCGAGAGAGTGACCAATACCTTAGAAATATGGCCAGTTTATCGGTATAGGTTTTTTTTGCAATTAGATTGCTTGTCACATTCACCCGTAAAAAGCAAACAAGATCATGTCACACCGACTTGGCCTGGAGGTGGACTTACATCGTTAAAGTACAAAAACTTAACAAGGTACTCCTAACAAATGATACAAAACAGTAATAATAATAAAATAAAAAATAACACCCATTCATTGATTCCAAAGAAGTTCACCTTCTTCTGCCCAAGTCCGTGTTGACGCAATCTAGTTTGCTCTTTCTGGGTGAACACAACAACGAATCTAATTGGAGACCAAACAGTCAACCAACGTACTTTTACTTGGTCTGATTGGCTGGGTTTGTGGCACATTCGTAATGTGTGTACCAAAGAGAGCACACAGAGAGCCAGATGTTGAGCAAGGGAAGGAGGGCGATTGTGAGTGAGCAATGAGAGATTTTGAGCAAGCAAAATGTTTATGTGTGCTCAAAATCCATCATTGCTCGCTGAATATTTTTTTTCGGTGCTCAAAATTTATCTGCTCGCTCAAGATATTTTTTGATGTGCAAAATTTATTCTTGCTCGCTCAAAATCTTTCATGACTTGCTCGTACAAATATAATTCCTTCGTGGATTTGCCATGCTGGGCTGACGCTTGTTCAGTGTCCTCCTTTTGGTGGCAGATTTCAACGCTGTACCCATTACACGTCCCACTTTACATTTTATCCAGGCAAGAAGGGGTTCTTCCTGATGCTTCCTCCCATCTTACCCTTGAGGACAGCAGTCAACCACTGACTCTTAGAACATCTGCAGCAGGTTTTTTATTTATTTATTTATTTTAAATCAGTATACAATAATAGATAATTATATTTCTCTCGACTTATCCCTACTTTAAATCCGGCATTAAGAGAAATCCTTGTATCTCCAGTCATTTTTCAGCCTTTGGGCATTTTGGTATTAGGATAACAATACAAGACAAATCATTTTTTTCATTTTTTTATTTATTTATTTTTTTTAAATGTATTTATTGATTTATTTTTTAAATTATTATTGGTCAAAGACACATTAACACAAAAGACCACATGACACATTTACACTTGTGAATGTCTAATTCATATGTATTTTTTTAACAATCCACATTTTTTATTTTACATAAATATAATCTGGGATTATATTTGATCTCTTTCACCATAGATAATAGTTAATGAAACAAAGTAAAGGCCAACTGACGACATTTGAGTGTGTGTTCAAAAGTTATCAGTACGAGCGGCACTGTCAGGATATCAGCATTAAACGAGTAATTTGCGACGATTAAACTTGCCTTTTGACAGGTAATCCAACCGCTCTCGCCAGATTATATGAAGAACTCGACTACTGCTAGCGAGCAGCCAGTTTATGCTAGACACTGTGATAAACGCTGGCAACAGGCGCTGTTCATAAATCCTCAATGTAATTAGGTGATTTCTTAGCTATGTGAAGTAGCTATTGAACATAATTTCAGAACAACATTGTGTTGACCCGTGGCTCCTGGAGCAACAGTCTGTGAGTCAAGTTAATCATTGCCGTGCCAGCACAAGCTCAATGCTGCATTCTCAAAATGATCATCTACGTAGAGCCAACAGACCATCAGCAGAATTATGTTTTATGCAGCTACACATGAAAAAATTACAATTTTAATTGTTCACATGCACGTTATGTGGACTGAATACAGTTGCAATGAATTACTATATTAATGCATGTTCCCCCGACAGCTCATACAGCAAGTGAATATGTTAGGCTTGACACAAGCAATAAAGTTAGCTATCTTAACTGAACTTAAGACAGGCTTATGTTGCCTAGCTAGCGAGGACTTCATTTACCTCCCTCAATCCTCGCTGCTTTATCTCTGCTCCAGGTGAATAACTTTGATATCTATCTCGGCGTTAGACCTCAAGTCAATTCAAAACAATAAACTTACCGATTTCTTCTTGTGATTCTCATTTCGTTCCGATTTCCCCCTTCGCTGACGGGAGGACTCTCAGGACTGTAACAAAGTCAGACAATGCTTCAAAATAAACGTGGGTTATCAAGTAATGCTAAATGAATAGCATTGGGACAATTTTATTTTGAAGTTTTTCCTGAAAGCATGGTTGTCCGAGATATGAAAACAAACATGGCAGAGGAAGTTGATAAAAATGTTGGTAAAAACGTTAAGTTTTGTTGAATAAAAGAGTAGTTGGATGATGCTCCACCTTTTGATGTTAATAAAATTTCAAACCGTGGTTTGAACGTATATGTCCCCATCAAAAACAATGCGTCTTGGACGCGGGGATGCAGGCAAACAAGAGCACTGTAGCTTCTTTAGTGAGCCGAAGACCAACTGAGAATTTAACCCAAAACATCTCAAGAGATAGTGAAGATATGACACGGTTTAATACTGATCTATTTGAGGATTGATTGCTTGACAAGTCATTTGAGAGGCCTTATTTTCCCTTTGGCTAATAAAGGTGAAGCTCATCAATTGGTCCAAAAGCAAGTGGACTAACTGCAAAAATGGTAGATGCATGATTATTTGACCAGACTTTGATTCACTATTTATATAAATCATTTGTAACTGCATTTTTGTAAATGGAAGAAAGTATTCTTACATGATAATTATCTTTCCCCTTCCGATCGTTTTAGCGAATAATCAAAGGATTTTTCAGAACATGTTTAAAATTCTATGGCAACTCCATTCAACAGAACATTGAACATTCACAACTCATGTTTCATTGTTTTTGTCGATTTGAAGAGTGTAATGCTGCCCTCATAGGTTCTTCTTCCATAGTTTGCATGTGATTCGTATGTGATTCTTTAGACTGCAAACAATTTGTAGTTAGAGAGAATCAACATCGCATCTGTTGGTTGTGTTTTCTCTTTTCATGTCAAATGAAATTACTGTGTGTACAAGGTGAACAAGGTTCATCTTGTAAATGAGAAAAAAAAATCTCAACTGACCCAACATATATGGTAAAGGTAAAAATGTTAAAAAAAAAAAAAAAAAAAAACAACATTCAATTTTGTGTGGCTGTGTTATTATTTGGTCTTTGCCAAAAAAAAAACAAAAAAAAAGTTTCATCGGTTTTACATAATCCTACGGACTAACAGCCCAACAAAATGCCCATCGCCCTTTCGTTTAACACTTGGCGGAGGTAATAAATATAATAGGTGCAGTTTACAGCCTCAACAAAGGGTCACATCTTCCTAATTGGATCCGTTGTGACTCGAGGGAAGCGGCGTCTACAAGGTTAAATGCTCAGACGGCCGAGACCGCAAAGAGGAATGTGCGTGCATGTTGTTTTGTTTTATGAACAGCCTAAAGCCGCCCTCGCTTCGCCTCGACACTGGCGGCAGACTGCTCTTTGTCACCGACACCCTCACGTCAAAGATGCAACAGGCATCCTGGGAGGAAGCGTTGGCTTCTGCTATGAAGTCGACAAGTGATGAAAGTAGCCTGGAGCTTGTCAATTAAGAAAGCCAAGGCCTGGGCCTCATAAGTTAATGGGCAGTTTCCCCTCTTTGGGCCTGCTAGGGCTTTATAGTAATGCTTATAAAAAGCTCAAATGTAATGCGCCCCTATAACGTTTTCAATTACAAGACGCGAGGCAAGTGCCCATGTTTGTTAGAATGCTTTACATGGCGGGGTTTGGCCTCAATTGGTTCAGAACTTTTTCAACTTTCAAATATGTTTTTTTAAGTGGCAATGACTGTATTTAGAATGGACTGTCTCCTAGTCGAGTATTTAAGATCCAGGTTTTCAGTGACACATTGTCAGATCGTCAAGCCGTCTTCTTAGTTTCCGAGTCTATTTTATGTGTCGGGGTTCTGATACTCGTTGTCATAACGTTGGATTTGGTTTTGAACAAAAACGTTTCTACTTTTCCACCTTGGATACTTCTGGGCCTAAATCCTCCTCCTTATGTGCAATACAGTGTTTATGTTGTGTTTCTGATACTTGCTGGAGTTACGTTAGATTTGTGTTTGTACAAAAACGTTTCTACTTTTCCACTTCTAGGTCCAAATCCTCCTCCTTACGTGCAGAACAATGATTATGTACTGGTTATCAACAAATTAGAAGATCCTAGCAAAGTCTGGTTTCTGTTTTATCGTTTTTGGCATTATTTTCATTGTTTATTGTATACAAGAGCAATCTAACGTCTCGCAATGTTAAATTTAGGATTCAACTATAATTAGAGCTGAAAGTAACAATTATTTAAAATGTATTCATTACATTGATTTAAAAACATGCTGTGATTTTTTTTTTGCCATTATTAAAAAAAATGCCATTGTTTGAAATTGACTTAAATAATTTATGATTCAGTCACTTGTTTGATTCCAAAGAAAAAAAACCCCACATGTTTTAATTTAAAATAAAGGTAATCAGTTTGCTTACATGGAGGGCTGCTGGTTATTCAAACAAGGAAAGTCCATTTTTTTCTGGCCTGCATCATATATTGACTAGCTTTTTTCAGTGTCAATCAAAAAGAGATTCTGCCCCAGACAGATTATCCAATCAACATGCGGTTCATCACACTGCCTATATATCATCAGAGACACTAGTATCTAATGGGTACAGTTAAGCCCAACATTGGTAAAATCAAAGAAATACAAATTGTGATGGGACTTTTGGCTCTTAAAAGGAAGCTAATCCAATTCCAGTGAGTTGTGTTGGCTTCAAGTATTAATTTGGACTGTCCAAAAATTTCATTTTATTTTGAAATTTTCCAATAATTGAATAATCGTCTATATTCTACAAAGTTTAGAGAAGTTTGACATTGGTGATGACTTTGTACTTCCTTGAGAGTTTAAATCACTGTCACATATCTGCATCATGAATTATAGCAACATCTATCACAATATTGATATTTTTCTCCATTACAAGTACTTCTGATTGTAAGGGTAAAGCCTTGAATAGTCCTAATACTAGAATGACATACATTTGTTTCAGATTTATTTGTATAGCAGAGGGAAATCCTCGATGAAAATTCCCTCACTCATCTGGTGTCGTCTGTGCTCGAGCTGGCTTTGGCTTCCGGTAGAAAAATAAATGAGTGTTTGAATAAACACCCGCGTGTTGACACCTCATTTCCTCATTGATTGGCACTGGAAGCTGAGAGCTCGAAGTGTTTGTGGGTGTGTGGCCATAATCCCATCAGGTGGGAAAACAACCAATGGGTTTGTGTAACCAACTTTTTCAACTACTTCCATCTTTTGCCTAATTCCTAGATCTGAAAATAACTATTTCAATGTTTATTGACCTAATAAATATATATATATATATATATATATATATATATATATATATATATATATTTTTTTTTTTTTTTTTTGAAAAAAAAAAAAGACAAAAGCAGTGAATCATTCGCTGGGCTTAACATTATCAAAGAATTTTCCAAGAGAATGTGTAGAGTAAAGGTATATCCTCTCTACTTATTTTTATATTTTATTTTAACATCATAAACCTTCATTGAATATCTTGCTCATTCTTATGCAACACGGGTATGATTCTGATCAGAATAAGACATTTGTTTTTCTTTCCTTATTTAGATAAGTAAATAAAATGTCCTCTTGGTCACCAGTTAACACCTAGCTTCTACGCCTGGGCGAAAGCTAACCTTCGTAAATGGTAATAGTCTACACACCAAATAAATATTGTCATAAAAACAATTACCATGAACTATTGCAGAAAATCAGAAAAGGTTTAGTTTTCAAGAATTTTCAAGCCAAATGTCCCCCAATTCTGGACTACATTGACCCAAATATTGGTCAATAAATATTATGATTTAAAGTTACAGTTTCATCCAGGCAGGATTATTTTCATTGCTTTTATTTCCTTTGGTAATGAATTGTGTTTGATGAATTGTTGAATTGTGTTCTTCAGAGGTTTCATTGGTACACAGGATTTCCCCACTATATTGTGGTTCAAAGTTCACACTTTGCAGTCACCTCTGTTGTGTGTTTAATACATATTTTTGAAACTCTACCTTACATATGTCTGTGTTGGTTAAGAAATCCTGTTTGAATACTTCTGTGCTGGAGTCAGAATTTAGAATTGAATGCCTTCAGTGTCATGCAACATTTTGATGCAACATGTTGGGCAGTGCTCAGTGCAGAACAAGCAGCAGAGCTCCATAGTAGCGAGGCTGCCCACCTCTACCTTTTGTCACTTTCTGCCCACCCCACATCTAGGGAAAAAGTGCGTGAAGCAATCAAATATGAAATCTAATTAGGAGAACTATGCACGTAAGACAAAGAGAACAGGCTCTTTAGATTATTCTTAAAACATGCTCTCTAGTTTAAGTGTGTTTTAACAGCAAGGGATAGGTAAAACTACATAAAAAAAAAGAAAATTCTAAATGATATAAAATGATATGGTCGCTTAATATTGTGGATTTTCACCTATTACAGGTGTTTGTGGAATATATTCCACGAGATAAACAGTGAATCACTGCTTTAGGTCTTGCATCGTAGTCAGTTGTAATTATTCTTTCTCAACTAATGTGGATGGTTCGCCCATCAAGCCTCTTCATTTATGACCATCATTTTCAATGCAGTGCATCAATAAATGGCTCCATTACCCGTTGTTGAGCCAGCTAAGCTTGTCTTTGAAATGTGTTACAGAGCATTAAGTTAACACATGTTGCTATGCATAAACAAACTCTGGCGGCTGGTGTGGGGGGCCAGCTGAGTAAACGTGCTGAATGGAGGGGAGGGGTGGGTAGGCAGTGAGAGGGAAGGGGCCCCACACTACACTTGTCCTGGCGAAAGGTAGATCCATGGGGCCAACAGATGGATCAGTTAGCCTGTATCCCCCAGAGGCAATGAAAACAGCCAAAGCAAGTGTCTCAACTCCAGCACAGAAGCCTTTGATCAACAGCACATCTTCAGCCGTCAAGGGGTTAAAAAAAAAAAAAAAAAAGGACTTCGGGCCCTTGGACTGCACATCTGTACAAACAGAATCAGGCAGGAATATGTGAATATTGCAACAAAAGAATTTTGTTCTTGGCTAATAGGTCATATATGTTTTGGAGTTAAGTATTAAAACGAAACATGGGATTTTCTTTGTTTTTCAGAACAGCATAACCGTAGTGTGTTTCTGCTCTTGGGGATAGTCTGTTGGAATTTTGGCCTCAGGTTGTAGTAAATGCAGTTACGTACACTTAATCATAACCTCACATATTTTTTACAATTTGAAAATACTTTTTCATGCCGTACTTCATGCCGAGATTGTTTTTTTTTTTTTTTTTTTTAACTGTCGGCTTTATCATTTTATACCTGCAAAATACTATACTGAAAATTGACAAAATCTTTGTGAATGTCATTTGTCAACAAAGTTAACCACTATAAAATAGAAAACCATCTACTTTAACTATTTTGAAAAGTGATTAATATTGAATTAATAATGAATCTTACGAGTTTGCTCACCCACTCAAGCTTTTTTAAAACATTTAAGCTCAACTAAAAAAATTGTTCCCTCACAGATTTGCCTTACCTGTCAAACCAATGCGTGTCAGACCAACTGTAAAAACATGCTACTCACTCAACAAGTGATGCTGCTAACTAGTACAGCCTGAGTTAACCTATTAATCCAGGGGTGTCCAAACGTTTTGCAAATGGGGGCCAGATTTGGTGTGTTAAAAATGTAGGGGGGCCAACCTTGGCGGGCGTACTTTACATATAACCGCATTTAATTTAGATATATTTCAGCGGGCCGTTCTCTGTTTAACATTTGCATTTTTATTTTAATTTCAGCTATCTTAAGCAAGGGTTTTGGCTAATTTGAAACATGCATATAAAAATTGAATAGACATTAAATATTGAAATTGAATATTCACTTAACTTCACTATTTTTTAACACTAACGTTTTCGTAACAGTTGAACAGAAGTAATTGTACTCTTGGGTGCAAATTACATTTCAAACAAACAAAATCTCACCACGTCAGTTTAATATTTATAGAATTTTTAAACACAATAACAGAGAAATGAACAAGTAATAGTCATATCAACAAGTGCAGGACTCATTTAAAATAAGGTCTGGCTCTATGACAGTAGTATGGATGCGCAAAATGTCTTGTAAGTGAGAGTACGATAGCCGTGCCACACAGCTCTAATTTAGTTCATAACCAAGAATATCTTCTCACAGGAATACGTCGACCCGGACAAGGTTAGCATTTTCTTACCAAATGCTCGAATCACTCGGAACTTGTCCTTATCCAGCTGTCGGTAAAAGTTGGCGAGAGGAAGCTGCAGCCGCTTACCGCGGCTCTCTGCGTCACACTGCAGCGCAACTTTCCTCCTTATGTTGATTGTCGCCATTTTAGAAAATTAGGGGCTCATACAGTCAATTACGCATGTACTAATTTGCTGTTCCTAACTATAGAATATAGATCGCAGCATTTAGCACACGCAGGTAAAAGCGCTGCTGCCCAATGTATTAATTCTCCATGCGGGCTAGACGTTATTGATTTTATGGCGCAGGCCTCTGGCCGGATGGAAATTGACGACGAGCCGCATTTGGCCCCCGGGCCGGACTTTGGACATGACTATATTAATCGAAAACCTCAGTGGGGTGTGCTCATGTCTTGTGGGATATTTCGAGAAATATCTACTGCCCGTAGCCAGCCAAGACAGGCGCCAGCAAGCCTGCCACCCTTATGATGACATATGGCTCGAGAAAATAAATGGATGGATGGATTTTATGTTGGTTTTATGTCAGAATTCTGGAATTCTGAATATGTTCAAATGAGTACCACATTTAAAATGTTTTTCCATTCATGATATAAAAGAATGTGGAGAACTCCAAGTATATTGCCCAATTGCGTACAGCTGATCCAATCTCATGTATAACAAGTGATCACTGTCTATCTTTTGCAATATCTAATGCAAACAGCCAAACAAAAGGGACAGTTGATTTGATGCTGGCAGTGATAAACTCGTGTCAAGTCCGGATAGGTTTGTATTAGGGCTGCACAATTAATCGAATTTTAATCGCGATCACGATATTGGCCACAAATAATTAAGCTGATTCCGGGTGATATTAACATTTAAAAAGTTGGCTGTCAAATCAATCACTTTCAATCATAGTCATCCTTCCACCAGGGGGCACATGCAAACGCAAGGGTAGAACTTCATCTTAAGAAATAGCAAGCAAGCAAGCAAATCCTGCTGCAGCGGCTAGAAGGGCAGTAGCATTAGCTGCATCCTCAACTTAAAGCCTACCGAATAAGCATAGCGATGCGATATTTGGAATAAATTGGCTTTGAAATAACAAAAAATGACATTTTGACTGCTAAATCCATACTCACTTTGACTGATTCCGGTACTTTTAAACACCAGTGGGAATACTTCCAAGAGGAACATTTTAGATTTGAAATAGGACTGTAAAAGTTAACTGTTAATACTGTGATATCATTGCTTACATTATAAAGCATTAAACAAAAAAGAAGCCCTGAACTTAGTCTTATTTACTTCCTGTGGCAGTTGAGCCCTGCCAACTTTTGACACCAAACTTAGAGCAGAGTCACTGGCACAAAGACAGATGAAGATGGACCTTTATTTAGTGAGTCTGCTCTCTGGCAAAGACAAAAAACGTGCGTTTTTCTCAGTCAAACATCATATTAGTTTTGCATCTTTTGTGTACAATCGCAGAAAAAAACAAACAAAAAAAAATCACCCTGCTCAAGTAACCTCCTCAGGGCCTCCTTGCACACATTGCTGGAATGTGGTATTGATGAGCAGAAAACCTAGAAGTGGTTAATCACTGATGGAAAATCCTGTGATTACTCACAAACCTGTAAAGTTTTTTTCACTTAGATACCAGTCGTGGAACCTTTTCGGCACACCCCATTCAATGTGGTGCTCTAAACATTATTTACACATTTACTTATTTATGGTGCCAACTTTGCCCACTCCCAGTATGAGTAATCATCTCTAATAGCCTCCTTAACAAGCTTGTTGTTATAGTGCAGTGCAGTATTAATTTGCTAGCAGTTTAGGTGTGTGTGGGCAGGATATTACTTCCAGGTTTGCAGTAAGCCAGATTTTTGTAAACTATTAAATAAGGTTCTTTTGAATATTCAATGCAACCCAGGAACCACCTCTGTTGTCGGGTAATGAAGATGGTCGTTTTGGTCTTCTCACGCCTATGAAGTTGGCTCATTGCCATGGTGACGATTAGTCAGTTCCAGAACGATGAATTCTAATTTAGCAGCATTTGCTCTCTGATATGCAACACCCTAATGTGTAATGGGATTTACTTTTTATAGAGGAGGCACAGCAGGGGCACATGTTGGACAAACTTCTCTAGACTATTCCACCTGGATGTTTGATATACATCTCATAGCAATATAGTAGAAGAAATGTTGAAGCCACATGGATGCCATTCTTTGTGTGGGCCATTGGAGTATTGACTACCATATCCAAGAAGGCAGCAGACGTGTAAATTATCCACTCGGGACGGTAGAGACGATGTAATGCTTGAAGGAGGACAAGTTACATTTAGTGAGTGTTCATTCATGTTGTACCAAACCATTAAAAACCTGGCTGAATTGCTGATCAGTGGTTTGATGGCTGAGCAACTGGGATGTAATTTTCAGTCGACAGCAATTGACAAAACAGCTGGATGCATAAAAATGGGTGGATTTTGTCATTTTATTTTTTTTTCAGAATGCTATATTTAAACTAGTGATGACACATGATAAATGTCTTAATGTAATTCTAATTATTTACGTGACTTTCCCTTTTAGGATCATCTAATCATATGTTATGTTTTATTTATATATATATATATATATATATATATATATATATATATATATATATAATATATATATAATATATATATAAATATATATATATATATATATATATATATATATATATATATATATATATATATATATGTGTGTATGTGTATATATATATATATATATATATATGTATATATATATATATATATATATATAAAATTGTACTTTTTAATACTATTTTTTTATTCCCTTGTGCCCACCCCAAATCATGTGTGGCACAACATTTTGTATTTAAAAGAAGAAGAAAAAAAACAATTCTCATGTAACTTTGAAGTGGAAATAAGTTGAATGTACTTTAACTTGTGGTGGGAGTCATTGTGTTGGCACAGCAAAAAAAAAAAAAAAGACAAAGGACAGTCAGTATAAGGTTTTTTTTTAATTGTGTTGTTTCGTCAAGATTAAAAATTCTACAGTTCTTGTCACCATATTTGATGCAAATGTATTTAAAACAACTAGAACATCGTCGAAAAAAACAATGGTTTTGGACGAGCTGACAGAAAAATATTAACATTATTGCTTGATTTTCTGAA
This sequence comes from Hippichthys cyanospilos, assembly GCF_059441005.1. Lineage (NCBI taxonomy): Eukaryota > Metazoa > Chordata > Actinopteri > Syngnathiformes > Syngnathidae > Hippichthys > Hippichthys cyanospilos. Next base: position 293,292 of record NC_142373.1, read on the forward strand.
TAGGATATTTATATATTTTGATTTATATATTTGACGTTATGTTGTTTGGTATCCCCACTCCCTGAGTCAGCCAACTCATGGAGGATTTCAATGTTGTTTTTGTCCTCATACATGTCAATTCAAAGGGCAATTGGCACTTGCAACCAGGCATGTCAGAAATTGTTATGAAGTGTTTTTTTGTTTTGTTTTGTTTTTTTACAGTTGTAGTATGTGTAGTACATGACATTACATGGATAAACAGTATTGTACAAGGTGTCATGAATGGCGTGGTTGCCTTTCATATTTATACCACAGACATAAGGGGTAGGCAATGATAACTTCATTTGTTGCTTTTTGCATTAGTCTCCAAATGATTCAGATGTTGATAATAGACTCAGTGAAACAGCAATGACTCGTCTTCGGCTTGTACTGTCCATTGTAGGGGATTTATGTAAAAAAAAAAAAAAAAAAAGTGATGATTCACAATTCCAAAAAATTGGTTACTATTGGTTCGGTACTGTGTTGCCGGCCCCATCACATCATTGGCATGAGTTGCAGACAGCCGGCCTCCTGTGAGCGCTACACTTCATTAGAACCAGGTTGCAGTTCTACCACACACATTCGAAACAGCAGGGTCGTCTCCTTAGCATCAGCCTTTTTTTGTCTTTGACAAAGCCTCGTCTCTGTTTTCCCATCAGTGTCCGCTAATGATGCGCATCTCTTTGCACTCTCCTCTCCCTGTCACTCATTTGCACTCCCATCTTTGCATCGCTGTCTGCCTTCCATGATGTTTGTTTGGCTGCTGGGTTTTTGTTTGTTTATTGTTTCCAGATGGCAGACGCAGACTTAATTTGTGTGGCTTTCAAGTTTCCCAGAGAGCTTTTTACTGCCTTGGCTCAAGCACTTATCCTGTTTCCTCCAGCCGGGCTTTATGATTTGCCTTTTTATACTGGAAACAACTGTCACTACCACACACCAGCAGTGTTCATAAATGAAGATCATGTTGAACATCTTCACTTCAGTCATTCTCAGATAGGGGAATGTGTTTCTTCACCATAGGGCCCTGGAATAGCGTATACTCATGTTCATTACTCAGTGTGCTAAGAGATTATGTAAAGAACTAGTACAGTTGACTGTTTCGCTCCATTCTTTAGACCCTGCTGAGTCTCGTCTGGGCATCATTAAGCTCTGTGACGTCACTTATTTACAGGAACCCAGGAGGCATACTCACCCAGTAAACGCGAAGGAGGACCAAGCACTTGTCTTTACTCATCGGATGCGGGTTTTAAGACTGTGCTGTAATCAAAGCGCTCTGCTATATAAAAGCCACCCCTTCTTCGCCTTAAAGAGGGCTTCTCTCTTGGCCAGTGCTGATGGAGTGATTACCCTGGCATTCAAAGCTGCCTAATCCCATTTTTTAGCAGTAATTTAACTCTGACTGGTCGAGAGGTCAGATTTCTCTGACACAACCCCAAAATCTTAAGCTTCAAGGCTAACCCTAACCCAGTTTAGGTGTTGATTTAGTCTTTTTTTAAGCGGTGCATATTAAAGTTGTGTTGTCACCACCCTGCGCCTACTGGATATCAGTCATGGTTGGATCCATTCAAGTTACAGCTCAATACAAGGGAAAGTGAGCAAGTTCAAGGGGATCCAACGGCCGTGCCCGCACAATCAGTGGTGTTTCTTTTTTTTTTTTTTTCTTCTTCTCGCAACTACTGAGCCTCCTGGCTGGCCAAGCTAATCTCATCAGGGTTTGGGCTCGACTGCCGGGGTGAGCGAGAGGACAACCTAGCATGACCCATATCTCTGTGCCAGGACGGCTCCACAATTCTGTCGCGACTGTGCAGTCACATCAGTTTACTACGAGGACGAGGCCCTCTGCCAGGGTGTTTACTACGGAACTGTCTGGCACAACAAGATAATGCCTGTACTAATGCCCTCTAAGGACACAGCCACTCGTATTAATGAGGGCCTGAACTTTCTCATCAGACACAGACTCTTACCATTTGCAGAAATGCAGAGTTGATTATGCTGCGGTAATCGATGTCCCCTGTCTTGGTAGTATTTCTAATCTTTTCTGCATGATTTAGTAATTTATTGTATCGGACAAGTGAATCATTTGCATGCAAAACAAACTAAACTCAGACAAACTGATTAATTGCATGCTCATCCTTATTCATTAAATTGGACTGATAATGCTAATTGATGTTGATCCTTAAGATTTCTGTTTGCCAAATATTTTTTTTTCAATCACCTTTAAATAATTTAGGCTGCGACCCCCAGAGCTGCGAACGTCAGTGCGCTAAAGCATGGGTTCTCAAACATTATTGAATCAGGGACCCCTTTTAGAAAGCAAATTATCCAAGGACCCTCATTGCAAATGTTTACGGAAACAAAACAAAGAAAAAAATAATTTAAGCCAAACATAAGTGCTTTTTTTCAGCATCATATTCAATTTGACAACAAATATATATGTACATTTGTAGAAGTTCGAGTCTGCACTCTTATAGTGTAGCTTGATGATTGCTTCTTATTTCACCAGTGTTAGCATCTTTGGTCATGCTAGTGAAGTCATGCTTTGCCCGAAGGTTAGGCTGGTTGTGCTGTAGTTAAACAGATCAAGTACACACAACTTTGGTTTCATCTAGAGCAGGGGTTCTCAAACATTTTGGAGTTATGGAGCACTTTTAGAAAGGACCCAACTTTGAGACCGCAATGTTAGTTTTTGCATAATGAGCTAAATCCACACCATGTTAATAGAGAAAATTTTGCCAAATGCCCATTACCCAATGTCTTCATCTTTGACTCCACTGTATTTTATTTAGTTCACCTTGTTGATGCAGATAAGGCACCTGAGAGCAGATTCTCATTTGCGATACTTGGCTGCAGGCAGATTGATTTTGATTAAATTGTTCAGACAGACTCATACTCGACAGAAGTTTGTGGATTTTTCCACACACATTTTATGTTACTTTGTTGTAATGAAGGAATTACTACTCCTTCAAAATTATTTGTAGGCCTATCAAAGTAGAAGCATATTAAGTGTTGTAAAAGATGAATAATAACAATGGTGTTTCAGATCCTATTTTGTTATCGCTGCAAGTGTTTTCCCAAAAATTCCATGGGAAGTCACACACAGCATGAACATTTATCAGCACAAATTCTTCACTGGAATTACCTTAAATTGACATAGCTCATATAAATTCTAAGAGCTGTGCAGAAGTCATTCTCTAAAATGCATACGTTTAGGCTGACCGAGAACTGATCCCTGTTGTAATATTCTGATATCCCTCTAGAGGTGGCAGTCAGTCAAGATTGGTACCGTAGGTCTGCATTACTAGCAATAAAGTTAGCCATTTATTCACTTGCAGCTGTGGACAAAACGGAACAATACACAAGTGAAGCTGTAAAAATATACACACACACGCACACACACAAGAAAACACAACACACATTGACAGGATAATAAATCCGCAGCTGTCTGTTTGATGCCCTCATGCTAAACCGGTTGATATTTTCAAAAGCCAGTTCAATCTTCTGGCGGATGTGTTGACATTGGACAATTTTAGGGGTTAGGACTTGAGTTCTGGATCCTGAGCTTATGCTTATTGGCATAGTTAGAGCAAAACTCTACCAAACTTGGTAGCACTTTTCTGCTTTTTTCCATTCAGTGAAATAGCGTCAGAGTGGAAACAACCTGATATTAGCCATGCTCGCGAGTTAGTCATCTGCCTCGATAATGAGTGGCACATGTTGAGTTGCACTCTGATAAATGTGATATTGTATTGGAACTGTTGTCTTCACTGGCAACCACTCTTTGATGGCACTTTTGCATATCCTTCCTTTGCCAATGTTTTTTTCAAACACGGATCTGAGATACCCAAGTAACTAAAAAAAATAGCCCAAGCGAGCGACATCTTTGGCATGAGCTTAAGTCATCAGATTACTTTCCCTTGCAGCACAAAGGGGGAAGTGTTGCATCACTTTGTCCACACTGAGAATTAAAACAACAACAAAAAAACAAAACTTGATACAAGGCTTGATGGAATTTTTTGCAGTTTTTAAACTTTGTCCGGTATTCTATATTTAACGCTTAGTGGTTACTCTATCATATTCACAGTTTAATGATTCACACTGTAGCTGTTTTTTCTGCAATTTCCAACTTATGTGCATTCTATTTTAAACGTTCCGTATGTTATTACTTTTTCACGATTGTATTTGTTTGCAATTTCATACCATGAAAAGTAGGTTTAGCACTGAATTAGCCTCTGACATATAGACCTGACCACAAACAAATCAGTATAGCGTTTTACTCCAATCTTCGATGATGCGGTACTTCCTTTCGGCTTTTGTCTGCAGTTTGGGCCACAGCTGTCAGTGTCTTGGCGCACCCCTGCCAAAAGAAAAAAAAAAAAAACCTTAGGCCACGCGCCACTGAACGCCCAAACATTAAATAGGAGCATTAGACACACCTTGTTAAGGACTGCTGGTGTTTGAGCTGTGGCTGTGGGTGCGTGTCTCATCCCGTGATGAGACCAGATACACACATGAACACAATTGCACAAGTCCTCCGCGTACGCCCTTTCACAAACCAGCAGATGTATTCTTCCATTGTCCTCCACTGACGCCTCACTCGGATTTTAGCGTCTGGCCGTAAATACCCACAAGACTAAAGATTACCTTTTATCTTACGTAGCGCTTCTGTAATTATGCACTTGTGGCATCACACCTCAGCAGGGTTGATCCAAACACGAAAATTAATTCACAGCTAAATGATGCTCTGTGCGGCCTAAAAATGGAAAGGAGGAATCAACTGCTTGGTTTAAAGTGCCAGAGCCTAAAGGCAGGCAGTAGTCATTAAAGCAGTGGTCATTTCAATTAATGCAAGAGCCTAACAGTTCATCGAAGGGAATATCAATGGGCATAAGAAATGGCGTTAAATGAAGCAGATGTAAAATATTCACTGCTTAAAAATCATGTTATTGGACAGCAAGAATAAATCAGCATAATACGATGAAACAAACACAGGAGAGCTCTCACAGGATTCCCATCAGGCATTGAAGTTTGTGCACGGATATCTGTTTATCAAATCAGTTGAGTACCGACTGACGTCAGGTTTATGCAACTAATGTCCTAATTGGTACTAACCAAATAACTGTTTTTCTTTAACTACTAAAACACCTGTATGTAAAAGTTATTTTATTTACTTTTTCAATATATTGCTGTCAATTGTTAGTTTTCAGATGTACCTTTATACATCAACTTGTAAGAAAATAGTAAAGCACTGGGTACATTCCTCCACAGGAAAAAAAAAAAAAAAAAGATCCGAACATGGTTGAACATTGTTTCATATTGCTTATGACATCAAAAAGGCCTTGTGAACTGGTGCAATTTTGGGTAAAGTAAGGTGAATCTTTCAGAAAATCCTCATTCCAATTCAGTGGTAAAACGTCAAGAGTTCACTGAGAGTCCCCATTAAATTACTTCATGATGCCGGATGCTCTTCTTGGCGGCTGTTTTCCAAGCCACAATCTGTCAAAACTTTCTCCAACAGAATGCAGGGTAACACATTCTGCCACTCAGTAAGGTTTTCTCTCTCTCACTCTCTCTGTTTCACTGTTGCTGTCTGTCATGTCTGGCATCCGTGGCAATCGCTTCCTGTCACTATTGCTTTCCCATTGCACACGTTATCTTGCAGTCATTCTGTTCTGGCCCCTATTGGGCAGCTGTGGCTCCCGAAAACATAGTGTAACATTGTAACATTTTCAGCGGTCCAAGTCGTCTATCTATCTATCTATCTATCTATCTATCTATCTATCTATCTATCTATCTATCTATCTATCTATCTATCTATCTATCTATCTATCTATCTATCTATCTATCTATCTATCTATCTATCTATCTATCTATCTATCTATCTATCTATCTATCTATCTATCTATCTTTAATTGGAGACATTTAATGACATTCAGAAAACATAACAAAATAAAAAAAATTGAAAGACATTTCTTGCAGTAGAACATGGGAAAGATTAAAACTAAAATGTTTCATATAGTTAATGGACTCATGAAGCAAGTGGAGTGGGAAGATCTGCTCTACTGTCCATGTCCCTGTCCCTGTCCATGTTTTTCCTTGGACTAGGTAATTAATTGAAATGTAATAGTCATTTTGATTTTGGCATCAACGGATCTTAAAAAAAAATATGTAAAATAATAAAAAAAAAAAAAACATTGTGTTCTAAGGAAAACGCTTAATGTACCAAATGATCCTTGCATGTTCTGGATCTGAAAATTCCGCTGATTCAAGGTGTTACTGGTCCAGCAAGCATGTGAGGTCAATGTGGTTCTGACTTCCCTGGGCATCCTTTTGACATTAACTGTGAAACCAAACACATAAAAGTAATAATTAAACTCATCATACAATTAAATACAATAAGACAATCAAATAAAATGAGGAATTCAGTTGATTTCTTTTTTCAAATGTTTTCTCTTACCAAACAGCGCCTAGTTCTTCACTTTTACAGGCTTCATTCAAAGCTTCCCTCTTCCACTTGTTGACCTAAAAGCTTCCTGCCTGTGTCACTTGTCATTGTTTTAGAACATCATAACAAACGTTTCAGGCTAAAAATAGCAACATACACGAGGCAAAAATGTCTAGAAAAGGCTCTATTTCCTATTATTCTTGTGACGAACGCAATTTTCCTTAGAACATTTATTTAAAATGTTGTAGC